>NC_037669.1:11460979-11688530 GCF_003255815.1 Theropithecus gelada | reverse complement strand
AAAAAAAAAAAAAAAAAAAAAAAAAAAAAAAAAGGAGAGAGAGAGAGAGAGGAAATATAGGGAATACTGTTATTAGCTACATCTGGGCTGTATATTTTGATCACAGAATGATCATAAAAAAATAAAAAACCATACAAGTTTAGGTGTCTTATTAATGGAAGGACATTTGTGCCATCTTTCTACATGAAAAACTGCACATGTACATGTGCATCACAATGTATGTTTCAAAGTCTAATGTGATGTTTTCCAATTACCTTAACTTCCTCGCCTAGATGATTATCTATCAATCCACTACACCCTGACCCTTGAAGTCTTTTTTGATGTCTTTGATTGCATCAGCCTTTTTAATGTGATGTAAAATCTTGACGTTTTACATAAAAAGCTCAAACTTAAAATAACGGCAACAAATTTTGACTAAGAAGTTATTTATGATTGTTTTTATTGACATGATTCACCTACGTTTGTTGCAGACACAAGCTTTCTTAGTATTCTAATATTTAAAAAATATAGGGAACGTGGATAATTCAAGGAGTTGATGGCACGACACTGAGATAAATGAAAAATCCCAATGTAATTTTTATAAACTAGACCTGTTGTGGGTCTCATGTTATTTGAAAACCATAACAACTGGGTGTAGTGGGTCATTCCTGTAATCCCAACACTTTGGGAAGCAAAGACAGGAGGATTGCTTGAGCCCAGGAGTTTGAGACCAGCCTGGGCAACATAGTGAGACCTCGTTTCTACAAAAGAATTAAATCAATTAGCTGGACATGTTGGTGCTCACCTGTAGTCCCAGCTACTCAAGAGGCTGAGGTCGGGGGATTGCTTGACCCCAGGATTTTGAGACTATGGTGAGCTGTGATCGCACCACTGCACTCTAGCCTGAGTGACAGGGCAAGACCCTGTCTCAAAAAAAAGAAAAAAAAAAGAAAAGAAAAAGAAAACAATAACATATGGCAAAAATTGTAAATGCTTTGTTTTTACACAACTTTTAAACTATAACACGTACCAGTAATATGTATTAAAAATAATCTTGTCTTTTTAATACATTTTTATCTTGTTAATTGAGGTATAAATGATCTGTAACAGCAAGTGCTGATCATCAATGTAATTGTAATAAATGTTTACACCAAGGTAACCATACCTCTATAAAAAATATTTTAAGAAAACCATACCTCTATATTAAAAAAAAAACCTCTTAAAAATACTAAAAAAACATACCTCTAAAAACATAAAAATATAAATCAAATTGTGTTTTCTCTCATTTCCAATAAAATTGTCTTCATTCTCTTCCCAGCCATCACTAACAATTTCTTCAAGACTCTTTTTCCTTCTGTCTGCTGCCCAGTACCAAGACCAGTGATGCCACATGCTTTGGTTTTCTTATACATCAGCATCCTATTGCAGTAATGATTTTGACTTCGATCACCAAGGAGAGTTTTGCTTGCTTTTTTTTTCTTTTTTTTTTTAACTTTCTCTAAATAGAATCACACAGTATGGGTGCTTTTGTGGCTGGCTTCTTTTATCCAAGATAATTTCTGTGAGCTTCATCCACATTTTTACATGTATCAGTATTTTGTTCTTCCTTGATTGCAGTGTAGTATTCCATTTTAGAACCTCAGTTGTCTATTTTTATGATGAACATTTAGTCTGTTTCTAGTTTTGAGCAATCATGAATATTGTTTCTATGAATACATTTCTTGACGTGTCTTTTGGTGAACATGTGCCCTCCTTTCTCTTGGATATATACTTAGGAGTGGAATTGCTGGCTCATAAGGAAGACATATGTTTAATTTTGGTAGATACTTGCAGACAGTTTTCCAAAGCGGCTGAACCAATTTCTTTTCGCTCCAGCAATGTACAAGAGTTACAGTTGATTTCTTATCTAAATGTTCATGGAGATGCAGAAGCAGCCCAGCCGTTGGGTTTTAAACTACCAAATGTGTGGTGTTTGAAGAAAATGCAAGATTTGGTGAGTAAAGCATGAGTCAAATCATTTTAGATAAAGTTAATAGTAAACAGACTTCAAGTATTCTTTTATATTTCAATTAAGGTATTTTCTGTTTTTACGTCCATAAGTATAATCACTAAACTTCAATTTATGAAAACATACGGCAGGAGTTTTTCAATAATATGGTAATATAACAATTTAAGACTCTCTGTTATATGTGCTTAACTGGACTTTTTGACTAAAAGAGTCTTAAAAGCTACATTAATTTAAACCTTTCTTTTCTTTCTTTTTTTTTTTTACATGGAGTTTTGCTCTTGTTGCCCAGACTGGAGTACGGTGGCACCATCTTGGCTCACTGTAACCTCCGCCTCCCGGGTTCAAGCGATTCTCCTGCCTCAGTCTCCCGAGTAGCTGGGATTACAGACACCCACCACCATGCCTGGCTAATTTTTGTATTTTTGGTAGAGATGGAGTTTCACCATATTGGCCAGGCTGGTCTCCAACTCCTGACCTCAGGTGATCCACCCTCCTTGGCCTCCCAAAGTGCTGGGATGACAGGCGTGATAAGCCCTTCTTTTTATACATAACATAAACTAATAATTTGTATTGAAAAAGAATAGAGACTTAAACCTGTTGTATTATTTTTCAACAAACTTTTATGAGCAACTTTTATTTGAAGTTTACAATGCCCCTGAAGACATTGTCTCCTTTTTGCAGAAGAGAAAACCAAGAAAGCAAATTTTACAGAGATTTAAGTTGCTAAATTTCATAGAAGTTAAATGACATGTGGAATTTAGATCTGGCTTTTAGGGCTACAGACAAAGCTTTCAGGTCCAAAACCGTTTTCAAGTCCAAAGACTTCTCATCTATCTCTCTGTAAAAAATAAGCACATATTTAAAGTGTGAGGTCAATTATTTTCAAAGCACAGTCTAATAATTTCAGAATTTAAATTAATCATATTCATGATAGTACATTAAATATTTAAAAAAATATAGAATATAGTTTTACTCTTAAAGTAAGATTCTTGTATAAATTTAATATTATGTTCTGAAAGATTAAAGTACAATGAATTTGTCTGTAGTTACTCTAGTGTCTTCCAATACAAATAATTTTTTAAAATTTGTTTGACATTCCTAAAGTGATTTTTCAGATATATTTTTATTTTACTTTTTCTGCCAATAAAATATATTGTAGACATCAGGCTAAGTTTTCTGTGGGTGTCTGTGGGTTTTAGGAATATCGTTTAGCACCTTTGAAAGAACAATGAAGCATTTAGAGGTAATTTCTTTCTGTTATTATACTAAATTGCTTTGTCTTGCTAGAATGCTCACTTGGTCTGCAGACAAGATTCTAGATTAGAAAATTTACTGTTTCTTTATGCTTGGATACACCGAACTGACGGTATATGTTATTTAGATTTTTTCATAAATATCTGTGAAAATATATAAGCATCACATCATTGAAGTGAGAACAAATGTTTTTATTTAATTTATTTGATGTATTTTAAGTTTTGAAAGGGATCTTGTCAAAGTAAACTGGCAGTCAAAAAAACTGGGTTTCAGGTTTGTATCTGAAACTGATTAATAGTCAGCAAATCTCATTTTCTCAACTATAAAGTAAGATGTTGGACTAAATGAAGCTCAAAAACCCATAAAACTTTAAAAATACACGTAATTATTTTAAGTGTAATTTCTTTGGCTTTTTAAGTCATCCTTCCTCTTCTTTCTATTACAGCTCTTGTTTTGAAACAGAGATTTTATTTTTCTTTTTTTTAAATGAGGGAAAAATACCTCTTGCTAGATTATGATTATAAAGGTGATTCTGGGGCTGTATATTATTATATTAATATTGGAGTGTTTGTTTCAGGTCTTTCTGGGCCAAAAACATTATATTGCTTTTGAATAGAATGCCATTCCTACAGAAAACTTGCTATAACCCTTGTCTGTTTGAAGGACAGACTCTTTATAGATCTCAAGTGTTTTTCATTTCCTCCAAATACATTCAATGAAATTTTATTTTGTACCTCAATTGACTTGCATATTTGAATAAAGCACCTTGTTAAGGCGATTTCACAAAAATGGGCTTTATTGAGGGTTTTTCATTCTGTATCTTTCAGAATTTATTAAAATTTCCAGTCACACTTGCACCTTATAAGCAATTTCTGGCATTTAGTAGGAGTTCAAAAATGTGTCTTTTAGTTGAATTGGCCTTAGTGGAATTACCAAGAAATAAGGTCTTCCAAGTAAATGGAACCTAATCATTCTTTTCAAACTTACAAAATTAATCATTATACAAAAATACAATTCTTTCTAATATATAATTCTTATTTCTCTGAGTTTGTAATGATTGTATTGAATAGAATTGATTACTTTGCTCCTCATCCCCAAGTACAATTTCACCATTTGTTCACCAAATGTTGCAAGGCTTCCTAAATAATGTATTCTACCAAATGTCCTCGGGAGCTCTATATTTTATAATTTTCCAGACTTTCTCTTGTGTCCATTTTTTACATTTGATCCTTTACATATTAAATGAATATGATAGCTGTGTAGCAAAACTTACTAGAATAATGCATTAAGGATTTGTTTTTTATTGTTGTTGTTTTTAATCTTGTAAACCAGTATTTTCTGTTTCACAAAACTTTTAAACCTCTTTTACTTGGTTTAGAGGTCTTTTTATGCTGGTTCCTAACTCTGTTCTTTGTAGTTGATGTCATATGTTATCTCTATATTAGTGATAGGTTGCTATGTTGTTTTTAAAAAAATAGTTATTAAGGGTGAGTGCAGTGGTTCCTGCCTGTTATCCCATCCCAGCACTTTGGGAGGCCGAAGTGGGTGGATCACCTGAGGTCAGGAGTTTGAGACCAGCCTGGGCAACATGGTGAAACCCCTTCTCTACTAAAAACACAACAAATTAGCTGATCATGGTGGCATTCGTCTATAGTCCCAGCTACTCGGGAGGCTGAGACATGAGAATCGCTTGAACCCAGGAGGTGGAGGTTGCAGTGAGCTGAGATTACACCACTGCACTCCAGCCTGGGCAACAGAGCAAGACTCCGTCTCATTCATATATATATATATGCATATATGTGTGTATACATATAAATATACGTATGCATATGTAAATATATATTATATATAAATATCTATATTTATTTTATTTATTTTTTTTTGAGATGGAGTCTCGCTCTGTCGCCCAGGCTGGAGTGCAGTGGCCAGATCTCAGCTCACTGCAAGCTCCGCCTCCCGGGTTCATGCCATTCTCCTGCCTCAGCCTCCTGAGTAGCTGGGACTACAGGCGCCTCCACCTCGCCCAGCTAGTTTTTTTGTATTTTTTTAGTAGAGACGGGGCTTCACTGTGTTAGCCAGGATGGTCTCGATCTCCTGACCTCGTGATCCGCCCGTCTCGGCCTCCCAAAGTGCTGGGATTACAGGCTTGAGCCACCGCGCCCGGCCAAATATCTACATTTAATATATATTAAGGTAAATAACACAATCTAGGTAGTGTGCTATTCTGCATATATTGAAATACTAGCATTGCCTTGAGTCCCAGAGATTTTTAAATTATGACATATTTTGAATATACAGAGAAAAGAAGAGCATAGCATTATAAATCCCTTTTATTCATCATGCGGCCATATGAAATCTTACCAATCTTACATACTGTCTCCATAGTTTTTTCATACATACTGTCTTGATAGGTTTTTAAAGAAATAACACAGATATAATGAAGGTATAATGTTCATTTCTAGTCTAATCATTTTTAAAAGATGTGTTACTATTGGGATTGATTTTCATCCTTTGTTTTATTTCAATCAGAACATTTATTTACTCACCTACTTGTTTAAGCAAGAAACACTTAATAGTATTGAGTAGGTACTATACTGCACTGTGAAAGATTTAAGGAAGAGTAATGATAATTCTCGTCCTTAAGGATCAAACAAGATAACTAGGGATGGGATAAGGTCAGATAACAAAAATTCACAAATCACTATAGTACAACGATAACGACAAATATCATAAAAATGTCCAGATGAACTATGGGTTTGACACAAGAGAGAGAATATCTGATTGAAAACGTCAGTTAATGCTTTATGAAAGAAGTGTAACTCGAACTGAAAATTAAGGTTTGAATTTTGTTTTCTAGAGATAATTTTATGATTCTCATCTATCACTTGATAAAAGATGAGTTACATCAAATGGCTGTAGCTGTTGATTTCAGCTAGTGTTTATCTCATTGCAAGTGTTATAAAGTGGAGTAATTGGTTATCTGTAAATGCTAGCCTTCAAGTGGTCTTTTCATGAACTAAGCAGGAGTGCCACTGACATGTTGAAGCTGCCGCTTCTGAAAGCAGAGACTCAGAACTTTCTGATCAGAATGAATCGGCGAAGTCATATCGAGGAGATAACAGCAGTTTAGGTTTAAGGCTACCAGAATTCTCATTTCGTCTTTGTGACTATCTATAACATTTTTAGGAACTTGCTGTGCTTTTTTTATTCCCTTTTTTCTCACTTATCTCGTCCCAGAAAGTTGTACACAATTTCATATCTTAAATGCCATAATCTGTTAGATCCTGACCTATAGCTGCCTTTGACAATTTCTTTGTGGGTACTCATCTTTCTTAATGTTCATTTTATAGATAGAGTTGATAAAATATTAATGTTTGTACTGCATTGAAATGAAATTTGAAAGAGTTGCATAATTTTTTGGAAAATATTTCAGGATGGGTGTTTAGGTATGCAGCTACAGTTTAGAAATGAAAAAATACTCATGCTTATTCCTAAAATAACAAGTTATGTTTTAGATTCAAAATTTATAAATATGAACAGTTTTACTGTCTGGCATGATTCCTGTCTTGGTGTCTTGCTTTGCTACTTTTTTCGTATGTGGCAATTTATCTTTTCATCATAAAAAGTGAGTGTTTCATACATAAAAATTTTCTCAGGCAGTGTAGCCATGTTTAAATCAGTTTTACTATTTTACCTAACTTTAACTGTCTGCACCAATATTTACTGAAGCGAGGGAATATCTTACATAAAATCCACCGCTCTTACGTTTACAAATGAGCCAAGTGACATACGGGAATTTAAACGGCTCATCCAAGTTCACCCGGAAACACAGATCACACTAGAACTCTGGTCTCCTAACTCAGAATACATTAAGTTTTCTGTTTGTTTATTTTTTTATTACATTAAGGCAAATAACAATATTTAGCAATTTTGAAAAGAATAACAAGTTACAAATAACTAAATCAAAAGTAGTTTGATTTGGGGAATTTTTTTTTTTTTCTCTAAGAACCAAACTGGTTTCAGGTTGAGACCTGTATAGCTAGACTGTAGCTGATCAGTAAAATTTGGTCATATAAAACTGTAAAAAATAGTGGCTTTTATAGTAAAAGTGATCATCCCTGAAAAAATATGACCATCTAGAGCACGAATTAGCTTATTTGAAACCTATTCAGATATATTAATTAATTTAAAAATTATATACCTCATTAAAATATAATTTAATGTAAAGCATATGACACTTAAAGAAAACTAGAGTTCTTGAAGGTTCATCACACTATTCTTTACTACACTTAAAAATAGATGAATGTTATGGTATGTTTCCAGATAATTTCGCTCAATATTATGTACTTGTATTTATAGCTATTAATATTTAATTAAAAGCAAAATTTATTACCCTTCAAAAGAGGAAAGAAGAAGCAAAAAGTGACATACTTCTAAATTAGATTTTGTTAATTAGCAATTTTTAAAAATGCACTTTTTAATTGGAATATAATAAACTTACCTTTTAATTTGAAATAAAAATATGTATATAAAATATAAAATATATATACAAAATAAACTTTTAAGTAGAAAAGTGAAAAGATCACTGTGTCCAAAATATTTTTATGAATTGAATACAACCGTGTAGACACCAGATATACATTACATCATTAATACCCCAGAAGACTTCTAGTTATTATCCTGACTTCTAAAATTAACCACTATTTTGACTTCTATCACGTACACTCTTTCTACCTGTTTAAAGCTTTAAACAAATGGAATTTTATGGATATACTCTTTTGAGTCTGACTTTTACTCAATATTATACCTCCAGGGTCTATCTATATTGTTGAATGTGAAACGGGAGAGTTCCCTGACCCCTGTGGCAGGACGTCTGACAAGGGTGTGGCTTATCTGTTTTGCCGCCATGCACTCAAGCCCCTTATGGGAGGAGGAGCACCTAGACCGGCAGCTGCAGGAGCTAGGGTGAGTATTTTTGGGCTCCGGCCTTATGGTAGCATCTAGGGGTGGGTGCTGGGAACTCCCAAAGCCCCAGTGGGTGTGTTACAGTGCTCTTTAGACGGCTTAAGTGTTAACAAGCTCAGTGCCTTCTTGGTACCCAGGTCTTTGTCCAGCATTCGGGAAGAATCAGGTCACAAACGGACTTGAAGGACTTGAAGGATGGTGGATGCCGGGATTTTATTGTCTAATGGAGGTGATTGTCAGCAGGATGGATGGGGAGCTGGAAAGGGGATGGAGTGGGAACATGATCTTTCCCTGGAGTGTGGCCATCCAGCAGCCCATCTCCTCTCTGACTGTCTGCAGATGAACTGTCAACATTCAGATGCTCCTTCCCTTCTCTCCGTCTCTGATGCACCACTTTTCTGCTCCTCTGCTCTTCTTATCTTCTGCTCATGGAGCCTGGGGTTTGGAATTTATATGGCTATTGAATAGGGTGGCATGGTAGGCTGAAAGGCAACATTTGGGCATGAAACAGGAATGTCTGTTCTGATTTAGGAGCCATGGATTTCCAGGCTTGAGGGTGGGGCCTTTATCAGGGAACTGCCCTCTTCTACCTAGTATCTCCCTGCCTCCTGCCTGCATCAAATGCAGCCTGTAGTTCTTTCCTTTTATTGCTGTGTCACATTCCATGTTTCAATATAACAACATTTGTTTATTCATGGTACTGCTGATGGACTTTTAAGGCTTTTAGTTATTTGAAATTTCTCGCTATTAAAATAGTGCTAAGATGAAAATTCTCATATATGTGTGTATATATATATGCACATACAGATATATACACACATATATGTCTATATATATACACATATATGTGTATATATATAGAGTGTATATATAGACATATATACATATATAGTGTATATATATAGACATATATATGTGTGTGTGTATATATGTGTTTATATATTTATATGTCTATGTCTCCTAGGAGTGAAATTGATAAATTATGTAGTATACATATGTTCAGTTTTTGTACATACTGGAAAGTGTTTTCCAACTGGATTTTACCAGGGTACAATTCTGCCAGCAGTGGTTAAATGCTACTTGTTCTAGAAGGTTAGTATTGGTGTTTTATTTAACATTTCCCTAACGATTTTGATGTTGCAAAACTTTTCATATGCTTATTTGTCATCCATGTATCTTCTTTTGTCACACATTTTGCCCATATTTTTAAATTAAGTTTGTCTTTTTATTATTGGCATATAAAAGTTCTTTATATGTCCTGGATAGAGATATATGTCTTATAAATACTTTATCCTGCTTTGTGGCTTGTCTTTACATTTTTATAAGTGTTTTTCAAAGAGAAGTTTTACATTTTTATGGAATCTAATTTATGAAATTTATCTTTTATAACTTATGTTTTGAGAGATTTATCTAAGAAAGTTTTGCTGAATCCAAGGTTAGAAATGTTAGATGTTTTTTCAAAAAATCTAATAATTAGGTTTTAATTAAGTCATTAACATTTGAAGTTAATTTTCTTTATATCATATATGACAAAATTTGATTTTTTTTTGCATATAGATGTTCACTTGTTTTAGCACCATTTATCGAAGAGACTATCCTTTCTCTAGTCAATTATTCAGGTTATTTTCTCAAAAGTTCTCTGATCATATATATACATATAAGTATGTTATTTTTTTGAAGTGTTTCTTCCATTTGTATTTAACTACTTAATCTCTTCTTAGTGTTTTATAGAAATTCTTTATATATTATGCATAGAAATCCTTCATTAGAAATGTAAGATGAAATCATTTTCTCTCATTTTGTGGCTTAATTTTTTAATATCTTAATAGTGCCTTCTGATGAAAAAGTCCTTATTTCTAATAAAGTGCAACTTTTCATTTGTGTTAAAAGAAAACCTTTAGACAAACTTAACAGAGTTTATTTGAGCAAAAACCCATTAGCAAATCAGGCAGCTCCCAGAGCCAGAATAGGTTCAGAGAGACTCTGGGCTGCCACATGGTCAGAGTTTTTGTTTGTTTGTTTTTTTGTTTGTTTTGAGATTGAGTCTTGCTCTGTCATCCAGGCTAGAGTGCAGTGGCACAATCTTGGCTTACTGTAACCTCCACCTTGCATGTTCAAGCAATTCTCCTGCTTCAGCCTCCCGTGTAGCTGGGACCCAGGTGCACACCATCAGGCCTGGCTATTTTTTGTATTTTTTTCAGTAGAGACAGGGTTTCACTATATTGGCCAGGCTGGTCTTGAACTAGTGACCTCATGATCCACCCACCTTGGCCTCCCAAAATGCTGGGATTACAGGCGTGAGCCACCATGCTCGGCCAGAAAATATTTGTAAAGAGAAAAAGGAAAGTGATATACAGAACACGTAAGTTAGGTACAGACAGTTGGATTGGTTATGGCTGGGTGTTTGCCTTATTTGAACACAGTTTGAGCAATTGGCTGCTGTGATTGGTTGAAACTGTAATTGGTACTACAGCAGGTGACAGTCGATCCTGCACATGTACTCCTGAGCTTAAAAGTTGAGAAAACAAAAAGAGTAGGTGACAGTCAATTTACACATCCAGTTAGGTTATAGTTCACTATGCATGGGGCAACCTTTAGCCTGAACTTAAAATATGTAAGGAGGCAGCTTTAGGCTAAACTTAACATTTGTATTATTTGCGTTTAATGTTTATGTTACCTATTTAAGATATCTCTGCTCATCCCAAACTTAAGAGATGTCCTTCCATGCTATTTTCCAAAAGCTTTATTGTTTTACTTTCACAAAGCTAAATATATATATATATACCATTTATAATCCATATGGAATTGCTTTCTGTGTCATCTAGGCATTAATATCTATTTTCCCCCACATGAATATCTGATAGTTCAAATAGAAATTGTTTCTAAGACCATCGCTTTCTCACTTTTGTGCTCTGACACATTTGTGATGAATTAGGTAAACATATCTCTGTGGATCATTTTGGACTCTCAATTCTGCTCCATAATTGACACTTGATAGGATAAACACTCCAATTTTGTTCTTCAAAATTATCTGGACAAATTTTTGGTCCTTTGAATTTCTGTGTGAATTCTGAAATCAGATAGTCTGTTTTGCATATCATACATTTTGATACTAATTTTCACAATCAGTCATCTGATTTTTAAAAAGTCTTTAGACAGGTTAAAAAGTTTATTTGTGAGCCAAATTGTAAATATTAACATGAAATATTCCAATAATTTGAATCCAGAGTCCTTTAAAAATATAATTGATCAAAGTGAATTTTATGTTTTTTAGTCACTTGCAAATGGTACAACATTTGCCAAACTGTCCTGACATAAAATTTGTAAAAATCAATCATCAGCAACAATCTGTGGAGCAAAAAAAAAAAAAAAAAAAAAGGCAAGAAAACACAGTTTCAGTGAAAATAAATCATCTCAATGATTCCAATAGGTATAGTTCGAGCACCTTTCCTGCTTGAGAAAGCCCCTCAGTGGATGGGGCATATAGGAAAATTTGTTTTCCAGAGCAGAAGGCTGCTATTGCCCATTTGTGAGGGAGACAGAGTGGAGTGGATGGCCCTCTGCAAATTATTATTAACAGGTTAACAAGCCGGAACCTCTTTGATAATTTTATGTATGTTTGTGATTCTTCTTGGGGACAGAGGATTTTCATCTTACCTATCACCATTTAAGCTTTAGGTAATTGCTTTCAATTTTTTGCAATTAGTACTTCTTTTTTTTTCTTTTTTTTTAAATCTTGTAAGTGCATGAGAAACATTTTTCAAAGGAATCTGTCCTAAACCTCTCCTTAATGTAGGCTTTGTTCTGGAAGACAAACATACGTTTTTATCAATCTTGAAAGAGGTGGGACTTTTAAAAATATGACCAAAAATGCAGATTCTGCAAATAATACTCAAGAGGTTGTTAATAAAGAGAAATAGTCTGATGAAATTTCATATTCGACTGCTACTTTATTACAGAAGAAAGAAACTGTTGGCACCCAAGAGTTTTGTAAATTCTGTTGAAGGAAACCAAAATATTTTATCCCAAAATATACATCTTTGACATATTTTGAGATGGCTGTTCACAGGGATTGCAGACAGAGTAGTCCTACAAAGTTGCCTTTTGTGGAGGAGATTTCCATCTGTAGAGAAAATCTGTGTTGACATACAACCGGCCTTTCTCTGAGGTTCTCTCTTGTCTGGATCTAGAAAAGATGAACTGAGAGGCCGAGAGTTTGACACCTTTAAAAGTCTGAAAGAAACATTTACCATCTATTCTTTCTAAGGGCTGCTACCTGTGAGAAACCTTCCAAGAGCAAAGAAGAAGTTTTCCCTTGGCCAAACAATGCATCTGACAAGTCTAATATTCAGAATCTATAACTTAAACAAATTTACAAGAAACTAACAAACAGACCCATTAAAAAGTGAGCGAAGAACATCAGCAGACATTTCCAAAAGAAGACATACATGTGGCCAACAAGCATATGAAAAAATGCTCAACATCACTGATCATTAGAGGAATGCAAGTCAAAACCACAGTGTGGTACCATCTCATACCAGTCAGTATGGCTACAATGTCAGTATGGCTATTATTAAAAAGTCAAAAAATTAACATGCTGGTGAGGTTGTGGAGAAAAGGGAATGCTTATATGCTGCTGGCAGGCATGTAAATTAATTCAGTCATTGTGGAAAGCAGTTTGGTGATTTCTCAAAGAACTTGAAAGAGAATTACCATTTGACCCAGCAATCCCATTATTGGGTATATAACCAAAGGAATATAAATCGTTCTCCCATAAGGACGCATGCATGCATATATTCACAATAGCAAAAACATGGAATCAACCTAAATGTCCGCCAATGGTAAACTGGATTTAAAAAATGTGGTAAATATAAGTAATAAAATGGTATGCAGCCACAAAAAAGAACAAGATCACGTCCTTTGCAGCAGCATGGATGCATTATCTTAAGCAAACTAACACAAGGAGAGAAAACCAAATACTGCATGCCCTCACTTATAAGTGGGAGCTAAATATCAACTACATATAAACCCAAAGAAGGGAATGGCAGACACTGGGGCCTATTTGATGGTAAAGATTGAAAAATTACCAGTAGAGTACTATACTTATTACTTGGGTACAAAATAACCTGCACACCAAACCTCTACAACATTTAATTGACTTATATAACAAACCTTCACATACATGTATCCCTGAATCTAAAATAAAAGTTAAAAATAAAATGAAATAAAAGTAAATCTTGCAACCATGCAAATCTAAGTGAAAAAAAAATTCTAAAGTTATTTTTTACAATTAAAAAAAAAAAAAAAAACAAAGCCTGAAAGAAATATTTACCATTTATTCTGTCTGTGTCCTGCTGCCTGTGAGGAACCTTCAGAGGACAAAGAGGTTTTCCCTTGGCACCTACACTATCAATTTCAGAATGCCCGGATTATTTCAAATTTGAAAACATTGCATTTTCCACATCAGATATTAGCTAATGTTTTTAACACTGTGTTTGAAATCCATTTAATGTGGGTTTTTTCCTTTACATTTCTCTTCACCTTTATTTGTTGATCTTTATTCTCCCTCTGTGGCTGCACTGGCTGGTGTGGGTTTGTGCTTCATTTCAAGTTCTCAGCTTGATGATTCCTGAATCCGACCATGACGGACTCCAGATCAGAGTGTCAAGAGGCTGTTTGAATTGTGAAAGCAGTAGTTTCCCCCTGGCAATTAGATGTTTCTCTTATAAAGAACTGGGTGAATTTATTCTTTATCTTCTTTGGGGTTATCACAATGAGTTGGTCTATTAGGCTGTCAACTAAAAATATCTATAAAAAGAACAAAATAAAAGAATGTCACAGTTTTATTTCTGCTGTAATGTCACCTTTGTTGGTGAGGGGAGATATATCAGAGCTGTAATCACGCTGTAATCACATCTGCCTTAGCTTTAGAAGCTCTAAAGGTATCCAGTTGGCAATTTCAGGTGCTGTCCCCACATATACCTTTGGATTGACTAGTTGCAATTTCATTTTTTTTTTTTTTTTTTGCCACTTTCAAGCATTCACATTTTTTTTCAAAAAAGATTTATTGTGGTTTTGAGTCACTGCCAGCTATTCATTGTGGGTGTATTTTTTTAAATAAAAAAATTTGCTTTTGTCATTATCTGGTGAGTCATAAAGAATATCATACAAATTTGATTTCTATTGAGGTTGATAATTTGTTACTTAACATTTTTAAAAATTTCCAATTTTTTTCCATTCAGAATTTTTTTTTGTCATTTTTGTTTTGTTATTATAAGTGGTAAACAGTACAATATTTTAAATTATATTTGCGGAAGAGTTCAGCCTCTGTCTTCCCCCTGTTGCTAGCTACTCAAATCCCAGCAGAGATAGCCATCACCTTCTGCAATTTCTAGAGATATTATATGCACTTATACATAAATAAATGGATGTTGTAAAATTAAATAATTCAAACAAAATAATTCAAACTTAACACTGTTGGAACTTTACATTCTTTTGAGCCTTGAGGGGAATATGTCTATGTAGCCTGATTCGTGTGACATTTAGCTGCAACTTCTGCCTTTTTCTTCTTGTAAATAATTAAGAGTAAGTGGCACCAGAGATAAGATGCCTCCCTCAAATCACTACCCCTCCTCATGAAGTAATAACATAATCCAATCTGTAATCAATAGAATCGTGGTAACATATACACTGGTCTCATATGAAAAATGTAATCCTGCTAAAATTTCTCTGTATCTGCCTATGTAAGTGAAACCTTAACTTTTCCACTTTGGAACACTGACCCCATTCATTTGGAGTTGATGTTTCCCAAATGGCTATCCTAGAGCTTTGCACTCAAACCGTATGCTTAATCATATTTTCTGAATCTCATTTTGTAAGGTTGACAATGTATATTTTTCTCACCAGTGGTTACATGGTATACACGCTGCTCTTCACCGTGCCTTATTTCATCTAATGATCTATCTTGAATTATATACCTATAGAGTTTCTTTTTGAATATTTTTGATGATGGCATAATGTTCTCTTGTATAAAAGTATGTTAAATATGTTTACTCAGTTCTTTAGAGGCGGGCATTAAGGTGATTCCCCATATTTGCATAACAAATTGAGTTGCAATGAAAATATTTCTATAATAGCTTATACATGTGCCAGTTTATATGCAGGAAACATTACTGAAAGCAGTTTTGTTGGTAAATGAAGATGTGCATTTAAATTTTACATAAATATTTGTACTCTATAGCTCCAATTTACCCACCCATCATTAATATGTAACTGTTGCCGTTTTCATGTGTCCTCTCCAGCACAGTGTCATCAATGTTTTGTCTTTGCCAATTTAATAAGTAAAAACTGAAATTCTACTCTGGTCTTAATTTGCATTAGGGTTAATCTGAATAAGACTAGCTTTCTTTTTCTACATTTAGGAGTTACTAATATTGCTTTTTTTTGTAAATATGCTAGTTATTCTTACATTATGCTAGAAATTCAATGTAATATCAATTTTTTTTCTGCAGAATTTGAGCATTCCACTTAGAGATTATTTAGACGATAACAGACAATGAAAAATAATGCTACCCTTGTTCTTAATATAATTTCAGATCCTTGAATATTTTTAAAATATGGGTTTATACAGATATAATCATAAAGCATAACTGTGATGCAAAATGATTGCAGAGTGAAACTGAAAATCTTGTGAAAGGTAAAGAATTTGATGAAGTCAAGTATAATGATATTTTAGAGTTGTTTGAATCATATTCAAAATCATGGATAAATGACAGGAAGAAATTTATGTTTTATCAAAAAAAACTAAGCTTCACATTGTGCTCAGATTAGATCTGTGGAAGGTAACATTAATCTCCACCGATAAAGAAAAGGCACAGGTAAAATTATTTCAAAAATATTAAACAATATTGGTGGGTTAAGAACAATAAACAAGTCTGTTTAATTCCTGCTCCTTAATAACTTAAAATACATTTTCCTATAATAAATATGTTTTACAACCGTGTGGTTAAACTATCACAAGTTTGTGGTTAAAAAAACACATGAACAAGAGTTGGTGGCAAACATTTATATTTTTGCTTCTCACTAACTATGAGTAAACATGGGGCGATGCCGTGTAAACTTGATAAACGGCAGGGGAGGAGCACATATGTCTCTAACCTTCACTGAGGCCTTTGAGCCAACTGGTTAAACTCCAATAGGATCATTGGTTTGTAGTCCATTTATCTATGTACAAATGTAAATATCTTACAAGCATTTTTTTCCCTTCACATATTAAGAAAGGCCATTTCACAAAGCATTTAAATTTTCCATCTACTCATATCCACTATGCTTCTTAAAAAATATGTTTGCAATTTATATTTTATGATAAAGGTCAACCACACAAAAGTCTATAATTGATGATTCCAATAATTGAAGACAAGAAACTTGGCAATAATGTTGAAATAATAGGTGCTTTAAATCAGACTTATTTGAATATCAAATGATTCAAAAAGGAGAAAATACGTGAAGAAATTAAAAATTTTTTGCAAAATGTCTCGCTTTAAATTTGTGCTATAATGCAAGTTAAAAGCAATTAAATCTCAGTATAATACAATTTTCCAGAATTATGCTAAACAGTCAACACTTGCTTTATCCTTTGTTCTTTCTAAGAATTAGTATAGTTGAAAAATTCTAAATTATTTTAGCTAAATGCTATAAATGTATTTGTATGAAGTAGAAAAGTACACGAAAGCTATGTACAACAAAATAATAACTGAGTTATCTACTTAAAAAACTAAAAGAAGAAATGTAAAAAAAAAAATAGATAGATGACTGGGTAGAAAAGTTTTGTTAAATCTAGCCAGGAAATACCATTCAGCCACAAATAGTAAATAGAGAACTATTTTTATTGAGAAATCATATCACTATTGTATGTTGTTTACTGGGGCAGTTATCCTGATAATATAACAGACTGGAGTATTCATACTTTCACGCCTGTTGAAAAAAACTGAAAACGCTGGCTAAAAGTTTGAAAAGTAGATACTTAAATGCATCAACCACAGACAAGATGGTGAGAAATTACCAGGCCAAAATGAAGTGAAAGCAAGAGGATGAACAAAGTGCAAAGACCATGTTTTCCCCAAGACACTTACACACTAGGTAAGCACTAACTCTGCCTCTGAAAACCTGGTTGGGAGCAGAACAAAAAGTCCAAAGTTCAAAATTTGCCACAGGTGGGTACTGAGAGTTAATCCTCCCATAAAAATCCTATAAAAATGGGGCTACAAAGGGCTACATAATCAAGGTAATGGTGAATCAAAAACAAACAAACAAAATACATCAAACCACCTGCTTGGTAAAAAGATCTATGAATAAAGTAGCTTTGTTACTTAGCAGAAGATAACAAGCAAAACAACAAAAGATTTACTGAGGCCCGTTTTTTGACTGAGCAAAGGGTCTGTCTTGGTGATTGTTACATGTGTATTTGGAAAGACTGAAGTACAATGGTCCGTATATGTCAATTAAGCCCAGGTGATTTACAGTGTTGTTTAATAATTCTGTATCTTTACTAATTCACTCTCTGTTTTAGCAATTACTGAGACAAGGGCTTTAACATCTCCAAATTTAATTGTGGGTTTGTCAGTTTCTTTTATCAGTTCTGTCAGATTTTGTTTATGTATTTTGAAGCTCTGTCATTGGGTGCATCCATATTTACGATTTTTATGACTTTTGGATGAATTATTCTTTTATCATTATAAAATGTCCTTTTAACCCTGGCAATGGTTATTTTTCTTAAGACTTCTTTGTCTGATAGTACTCTAGACATTCCAGTTTTCTTTGATTAGAATTTGCATAAGTAAATCTTTATGCATTTTCTTACTCTTAGCCTATTTGAATTGTTATTTTAAAGTGGGTTTCCTATAAGCAACAAATAGTTAAACCTTTCTTTTTTACCCAGTTTAACAATCTCTTCATTGGGTTGTATAGATAATAATGATCGATGTGGCCAGGCTTAAGCTAGAGTCTTGCTATTTGTACTGTATTTTTTGAAAAGACTAATAAAGTTAATAATTCTGTAATGAGAATAATCCAGACAGAGAAGTCAATAATAACCAATATCAGTAAGAGAAAACATTATAATCACAAGTATTATAGGCTCTTAAATGGTAATATTTTTAAAACAACTTTAGGCCACAGTTTGACCTAAGTCATTTTTATATAATACTTAAGCCAAAAATGGTTTTTACATTATTAAAAGATTATAAAAACAAAGATAAAAACAAAGAAACAAAAAATATTTGGCAGAGGCCATTTGTGTTCTACAAAGCCTAAAATATTTACTGTCTGTCCCGTTTCAAAAAAAGTTTTCTGACCCCTGCTTTAGACCAATAAATATAAAAATTTAGGCATAAAGGAAAACAATTGTAGGAAAATATTTCCTACTCAACTAAGAAGAAAGAGAATATCTAGCTGTCCTAAAATTAAGAAAATTTAGTTAGATTAGGCCAGGCACGGTGGCTCACGCGTGTAATCCCAGCACTTTGGGAGGCCGAGGTGGGTGGATCGCGAGGTCAGGAAATCAAGACCATCCTACCCTGGCTAATATGGTGAAACCCCGTCTCCACTAAAAATGCAAAAAAATTAGCCGGGCGTGGTGTCGGGCGTCTGTGGTCCCAGCTACTCGGGAGGCTGAGGCAGGAGAATGGCGGGAACCCGGGAGATGGAGCTTGCAGTGAGCCGAGATCGCGCCACTGCACTCCAGTCTGGGCCACACAGCGAGAACGAGACTCCGGCTCTTAAAAAAAAAAAAAAAAAAAGAAATTTAGTTAGATTTTGTGATATCGTGAAATGTACATATGTACATTTGATCTTCCTCTAGTTTCCTGATCTACATGTCCTGAAATCCTTGGAATCTCCAGAGCGATGAGTGTCTTTTGTACCACGATGAAATGACTGTGGCCGAGGCCCCTGGATTGTTTCAGGATGGGGACTCTTCACTGAAAGACAAGGCAGAATTGGAGGAGTGAGACTTTTAGTTTCACCCGCAGCCTCTGAGCAGGAGAGAGGGACTGAAGGTTAAGTTGATCATCAGTACTTACCAATGATTTAATCAATCATGCCTAAGTAATAAAGCCTCAATAAAGACCCAGAAGAACTGGATTTGGAGAGCTTCTGGACACTGAATACATGGAAGTTTCTGGAGGGAGGCTTTCACCTGGCAAGGCAGGGAAGCTCTGCTCTCCTTCTCACATAACCTCACCCTATGCGTCTTGTGATCTGACATGGTCTATTAACAACTAAGGTGGATCGGAAGGTTAAGGAAACAAAAGTTACAGATAGGTTGAGGGTCTAGGTCCCAGCTGGCATAGCAAATATCTAACTGTAAACACAAATGTATCTAAATACAACTGCAAGAAAAACCACACTCTTGCAAAACTCTCTAACAATAGAAGATATCAGGGAAATTGTCAGACCCCTCCTAACTCTGATTTACAACCCAGCCTATTACAACCGTGGTTGGATAGAGGACTGGCCTTACAATCATTCTCTTCTGATGAGTAACTGTAGACTTTAAGCCAGTTTCAGCCACCTTATATAGGCTGTGCACAAACAATCTTTGTGTCCTATAATTCACCTTTTGGTATAAAGAGCCGATTTCCTTTTGACTTTAATGCTAAAACCCCACCCCAACGTGAACATGGGATGTATGTTATACATATGTTTACCCATGATGTGTGTGCTTTACCCCTCTCATAAATATGTGCAGCTTTTCCTCCAAACTTTCTGAATATGTATAACCTTATTGAGTCATACAGGCCCTGTGAGGTGTAAAACCCAATCTGCTCTTCCTCTCTTTGAAGAGAGAGCATCTTTGGTCCTTGATGGAGACTTTCCATTCTTGGTTTGCAAACTGATATCACCAGTAAAGTTCTCCTTTCTACTATTTAGCCATCTTGATGGTCTTTTGGATGACAATCCCTGTATCCGTATTCTTTGTAATACCTTCATAATAAAACAGGAAATGGAAGTAACTGTTTCCCTGAGTTCAGTGAGGCATTCTAGCAACAAATTAATCAAACTCAGGAAGGGATTTGGGAGGGATCCCCAATTAATAGTTCACGGGTCAGAAGTATAGGTAACACTCCACTATTTGCAACTAGTGCATGCGGCAGTCCTGTGGGCCTGAGCTGTCAACCTGTGAGGTCTGATGCTACCTCCAGGTAGATAGTGGCAAAACTTAACTGAAATAGAGGACACCCAGGTGGTGTCAACTGCAAACATTGCTTCCTTGATGTGTTGGGAAACTGTCCCCCACCTCCTATAATAACTGGGGTCACAGAAGTATTCTGTGTTGTGTTGTGACAGTGCAGTGAAAAATACTGTTTGTTTTTTCCCATATCTTCCCCGAAAGAAAATCTTCCCCAAAAGAAAATTCCTAGCCCAGATTGCCTTACCAATGAATTCCACCAAAAACGTTATTGAAAAGCTTTTTCAGAAAACAGAAACAATAAAGAAAATATTCTTCATTTCATTTTATGAGGCTAGCATATCCTTGATACCCAAACTGATATACACAATAAAAGAAAGAAACAAACATTATTGGCTAGTCTCATTTAAAAATGTAGAAACAAAATTAGAAACAAAAGACTAAATCTAGCGATGTATTAAAAATGCATCATAAACAAGTTAAATGTATCCTAGGGAAACATGGAAAGTTTATCATCAAAACTATACATTTAACAATAATACAATTTAATGAATTTAAAAGATTCATATAATCTCAATAAATGCACTAAAAATATTGGATTAAATTCACTAAGTATTCGTGATTTTAAAAAACAACTTTGAAAATTATAAAGAGAAAGAGTTTCTTTGATACTTACAACAAAACTTATACTAAAGGTCAGAGAACTTTCCTTTAAAATAGAAATGATGGGGTCTGTACTAATAGTGCTTCTATTCAACACTTTGAGAATCTAGCCAGCACAGTAAGACCAAAATAAGTAAAACAGAATTGCAAACAATGGCACAAATGAACCTTATTAACTGCTAATGATAGTCTGTTCAAAAGTTAAAGAATTTACATGTACATATTCAGGGACTTCTCCTTTAAGTATGGCACGATAGTTTATTCGGATCAACCTCAAGGCTTAGGGGGGAAAAAGAAAGTCTTTGTAAAGACTGACTGATGAACTGACAATATTGGAAAAAATATCAGGCCAAAACTTAAATGAAAAAGTAAACCTAGGGTGACTATACAGTTAATAGATGCAATAAAACTAACATGTAAAACTGTGCTATCAGTTTGATGTCTGCCCTTCAGAGTGAGGCTTTTGAAATAATAGGCTACTCTCTTATTTTTACTTCCTAGGCGTCCATTTCTCCCAGATAATTGCAGTTCAACTCCCACTCAAACAATTTCAGTGAAATTACTCTCAAATGACCCAGTCAATCTGTCTAACTGCCTGTTAGAATATGCTCACATCTCCTGGTTTTCATTTTTTCAACCTTTTTCTCTCTTTTATCATTCTTTCTTTCTCTCCTCCTATCATTAATTTTCCTTCTTTTTGTAAGTAAAAATAATCAATTATAATTTGCTGAACATGTTCGAAGGTAAAAAAGAAAATTACTAGGTAATACTTCTTATTTTTTGGAACAATAATTTGAAGTGTCTAGTTATTTAGACATAGAACAAGTCAGACTAAAAGATCTGTAGATCATACCTGCATGGATTTAATTTTGAACCTAATGATATTTTATTCTGAGTTAATGAATGCATATCTTAACATCACAATTAGAACAATAATGGTGCATTTTCATCAGAAAAATATTTTTGAAATAAGCTATATTAAGCAAATTTAGTTCCTTCATTTTCTACATAGCATATTTAAACTATTTCCTGTTTTTTAATTTCAATTTTACTACAATTATTTTTATAAAATAAATTATTTTGGTGTAGTTGTTTTTTGACATTCATTAGTTTTGCCCTTATCAAATTTTATTGTTTATTGTTTCTGCCACTAGAAGCTTTCTTTGTGCTCATTATTTTCATAAAGTCCAACAATATTGGGTCAATCTCATGAGGATAAGCTTTGATTTTTTTTTTATCTCACCCAAATTCCTACCTAAGGGGTCTAGAGAGTCGTGCCTTACAAACCATAAATTCTCATCAGATGGGTTTTATTGGCCCTATTTATTGTGACTTGGTTTTCAATCTGACTCTGGCATAACATTATAAGACAGGAAAACAAAACAAAACAAAACAAAACCATTTAACCCCAAAGCATATTTCCTTGCCATGCCTCGAAATTGCCCTGTAGTCTCTTGTGGGAAAATCCGTATTCTATAGAGAAACACCTTCCCCCTTTGTTTTCCTTCCTTCCTTCCCATATCCAGGAGATCATCAACTAAGAGCCAGGCACCCTTTTAAGTATGATAAAAAACAGTTTACCACCTGCTCTCTCTAAACTCCGCTATCTAACAGCTTCCTCTGCACAATAAAACGTAGTCTCCACAGTTTTTTATCTTTAGCCTGAACATTCCTTTCTATCAATTCCAGGTTTTAGACAAACTCAACCACTGTCATCCAGAAAATGTTTAAATTTACCTGTAGCCTGGAAGTTCCCCCACTTTGAGTTGTCCCACCTTCCTAAATCAAATCAATGTATTTCTTAAATGTATTTGATTGATGTTTCCCACCTTTCTAAAATGTATAAAGCCAAGCTGTTCCCCACTCACCTTGGGCACATGTTCTCAGGACCTCCTGAGGGCTGTGTCACGGGCCATGGCCACTCATATTTGGCTCAGAATAAATCTCCTCAAATATTTTACAGAGTTTGACTCTTTTTGTCAACACTGGCAAAAGTAAAATATGTCGAAATGTTAGATTTTTCTTTCAGTTTTTAGGCAGTTACAAATTTGCTATGTGCAACTTTAGATGTTGGCAATTTCATATTTCACTGATAATTTCTATGACATATAAACTATAAAAATGTCCATTAACAGACACAGGTGTACAGTAAGGATTACTTTCTTTTCTATAAATCAAAGTAATTTCTAAATCCAATACTTACCACTCTAGGTTAGTGGAAAATTCCAGTTCTTCCTGAGTCTCTGACCTCTTTGCAAAATTTTATCAGGATAATACAATGTCAATGCACTGGGTGGGATTTATTTTACTCTCAGTCTCATTGGATCTCAACTTGATATAGATGTGAGATTTCTTTCTGCATACTCCTTCAGTATTAGCACATTTCTTTGATTTCTTGCTATAATAAAAATAATCTGCAAGGCCTCCTACCTTAGTTTCCATCAGCTGTGCACAATGCATACTTTCCTCTTAGGTATCCAGTAATCATCCCTGACGTGCTTCCAGCCAGTAGGGCACGGGTTTCCTTTGCTCTTCTGGCATCAGAACGTCTCTCTGCTCCACTGCTTGAAGTATTTCCTTTTAATCTTTAGGGCAGATAGTCCCACTTTCTTTCCTTTATTTTTTTAATCTTTCAGTTTTTCTAAGAGCTTAGGATGTATGAAAATTCAAACTTGAGGCCGGGCGCGGTGGCTCAAGCCTGTAATCCCAGCACTTTGGGAGGCCGAGACGGGCGGATCACGAGGTCAGGAGATCGAGACCATCCTGGCTAACACAGTGAAACCCCGTCTCTACTAAAAAATACAAAAAACTAGCTGGGCGAGGTGGCGGGCGCCTGTAGTCCCAGCTACTCGGGAGGCTGAGGCAGGAGAATGGCCTAAACCCGGGAGGCGGAGCTTGCAGTGAGCCGAGATCTGGCCACTGCACTCCAGCCTGGGCGACAGAGTAAGACTCCGTCTCAAAAAAAAAAAAAAAAAAAAAAAAAGAAAATTCAAACTTAAGGCTACCTCTATGTACTAGTCCCTTAAAAACGTTCCCTGTAGCATTAAAATAAGGGATAGGCTGCTTGTTTGAGTGAGATACAGGAACAGAAGAAAGTAGAAGAAAGAAAATTATTTCACAATATTACAAAGCCATGTTAGTGTAATTCTATATAATCAGTGGTCACGTGTCCTAACACAATCGATAAAATATCATTCATCAGTTATATCGCTTTTTAGATATATAGTAAATTTTCCCTTCAAACGTTTTAGTTGCTGTATTAGTTTCTCTTTATTTCTCTACCAATAATACTAAATTAATTGCTGTAAAAGAGCCAAAGTGTGTATTTAGCAAGAAGCCGAGGACATTCATAGGGCAGAGGTTTGCTAGCTAAATTTTAGGTAGACGGGTTGAAATTGTTGGCCTCTGGCAAGTTTGCACTCATTGTAATGGGAAAAAATTATATATAACAAGACACATTTTGGCTTGATAAAAGCTTCTCCCAGTTTTGTTCCATGTTCTGTGTTTTAATTTTTGCTAGGGGGAGGAAGAACAAATTTTCTTGGGTGAAAACATATTGCAGGAAGGTGTAACCACCTGATGGGTTCTTTCTGCCTGCGGCACAGATGAAAACAATTTACGGAGACCACAGCATTGCTGTAAAGATTAATTGACATGAGGCCAGCCATGCTACGTGGGAGACAGAATTATCATTACTCAAATTCATCTCCCCGGAAATTAGGAGGCTAGGGTTTTTCGAGGATAGTTTGGAGGGCCGAGGAGTCCACTTCTGGGTAAAACCATCCATCCATTCGTCATCAGAAATGCAAAAGTCTGCCCAGGCTTGTCTTGAAATCCGGCCTCCTGAGCAGCTAGAATTTCAGGCACTAACCATAGTGTGTGGCTGGATGAAACTTTATGTTACTGCGTGATAGGAGATGGAATTAATACTCAAATCAATCTCCCTGAAAATTCGGGGATCAGGGATTTTAAGGACAATTTGGTGGGTAAGGGATCAGAAAGTAAAGTGTGCTGATTGGTAAAGTCGAAGATGAAATTATACAGTGTTGAAGCTGTCCTCTTGTACTAAGTCAGTCCCTGGGTTGGGGTCACAAGACCAGATGAGGTAGTTTATCGATCTCGGTGGTGTCAACTGGTGCATCAGAATGCAGAGTCAGCAAAATAGCTCAAGCACACTGATCTCAGGTTTTACAACTCTGACTCCTAAACCATAATTTCTAATCTTATGGCTAATTTGTTAGTCCTGCAAAGGCAGTACAGTTCCCACGGAAGAGGGAGTTTTCTTTTGGGAAAGGGCTGTTATCACCTTAATTTCAAAGTTAAACTACAAACTACGTTCCTCTCAAAGTTAGTTTGGCCTATGCCCAGGCATGAACAAGGACAGCCTGGAGGTTAGAAGCAAGATGAAGTTGGTTAGGTCAGACCTTTTTCACTGTCATAATTTTCTCACTGTTATAATTTTTGCAAAGGTGGTTCCATTTAGAAGTCAGATTCATAAAACCTTCAAATAACGAAGTATTATAATATGTAGATAATATATTGATGAGAACATTAGCAATCTAAATTATTTTAAAATCTTAGAATATCGTGTCTTAAGCAAAATAATAATATAACTAATACAGCAAGGAGATAGCCTGAAAGTAGTTCTTATTAACAAAAACATCTTCACAATATTATTTAATTATAAGCTCTGTACAAAAATAACGTGATTTTCTTGAAATCAAAATGAATAAATGCTATCTTAGAGTGCAATAATAATCACGTAAAATTCAGAATAAGTCCCACTCCACCCAAATCAGACAAAGATGGTTACCATATTTTAAAGATAAAATTTCCTTAAGAGTTCAGAAATAAAGAGCGTAAGAATCATGTTCTGTCTTTTAAGAATTCCCAAGCTGACATAACTCACATAGACATATAGTCTAAGATCCTTAATCCTAGTTTTAGTGGACTCTTAGAGTGGTGAGAAAACAGAAAACATAAACATGAACCTATGAGAATAAGCACCTTCATGAAACAGGATTTTATTCTCAAAGTGATCACAAATGTACATTTTGACCCACATGTATGTAGCTCACAAAAAGCGCTTTTTTTTGTTTTTTTTGTTTTTGAACAGTTTTGCTCTTGTTGCCCAGGCTGGAGTGCAATCTCGGCTTACTGCAACCTCCACCTCCCAAGTAAAATCAATTCTCCTGTCTCTGCCTCCCAGGTATTACGCTCGGATTATGGGCATGCGCCACCATACTTGGCTAATTTTTTGTGTGTGTTTAGTAGAGACGGGGTTTCACCATGTTAGTTAGGCTGGTTGCAAACTCCTGAACTCAGACGATCCACCCACTTTGGCCTCCCAAAATGCTGAGATTAAAAGCCCTTTCTTATCAGAGGCCAACATGATAGGAGGATTTTGGCATCTTTTATTTTTTGACATCCATACAAACAGCAGTTCTGGATGTTTTCTAACCATTTTGTACTTTTAGGAAATAATACAGCATTTTACTTTTGAAGATCCTAAATTACCCAGTGTTAATGAATACCAATATGTAGCTTCCCCACAATATAGGGGAAGGGGAAGAAGGCACCAAACTTACAGGGATGACCTAAAATAATTAGCTAGACCAGAATCAGACCTGGGATGGATCAGAATCACTTGGAACAGCTTGTTAATATACAGATGACAAGATCTCATCTGCTGAGATTCTATTTTGGTAAGCCTATGATGGAGCAGATATTTGCATTTTAACAAGCTCTTCAGATGGTCCTGAAGCCCAGGGCAATTTGAGCTTCACTGGACACCAATGGAAGGAACTAAACAAAGATTTACAAGTAATTATCTGAACAATCAAGTTTTAAAATCAAATCCCTCGGTGTGTTGGGTGGGACATTGGGGAAGAGTTTCTTCATTGGTACTTTAGTTTACTTGATTTTAGTATTAGATTCTGTGATCTTATTAATATTTTGATTAAAGAATATTAAAGTTGGTTCTTTCAAAGTGACTACTAATCTATTGTCTATCTAAATGAAATAAAAAGATAATCTTGACTTTTTTTGTCTTCACCTACCGAATGATTAGGGAGATTAAAAAGAAGAAAATAGCAACTATGCAAATTGAATGTCTACTTTATATTCAAAGACACTGTTATCTTTCATTCTTTTGTGCTGATTCTTATCATACTACATAATGGTAAAAGCAAAAAAAAAAAAAAAATGGAAAGAGTAAAACAAAGAACATTGGCTTTTTCAGAAATTAAAATTCCTAATATATCTTTTGTTACATTCCACAATTAAACACATGTTTTCCCGCTAAGTATCAGTCTACTATTTTTCAGTACACATAAGTTTATTTTTTGTAAGAGTTAAAGAAAGAGGAAAGAAACATGAAAAGTGGCTAAAAAGTCAAAGACAGGTTAATTTTGGAGAATAAACCTGAGAGGGACTTCTGGCCAATTTTGGTCAGGAGCATTCTCTCTTACAGACTAAGAGTATTTATTAGCTTTTTGGGGTGAGAGCTTATCACAAGCGTAGAATGTTTCTGTGTAAGGGAGAAGCTTATGGTGGGATTGGAGTGCCTCTGGTCAGAGGGGAGGCTATCTTGGGGCTGACATCTCTCCAGCCAGAGGGGAGGTTATCTCAGGGCTGGCATGTCTCTGGTCAGGGAGGAGTTTATCTTACGGTTGGAATGTTTCTGGTCGGAGATGTTATTTGTGGTTTATGGTCATGCTGACCTTAACCATTAGACTGATGCCCTTTGGATTTAGGCAGTTTTTGATCAAGGGGAACTTTAGAATGGCAGTGCTTGTCCAAGATGGCGATGCTTCTGCTCTGTCATTTTCATTTTTTAAAAAGTATAAATGCACTCAATCTATGCATATATATATACACAGATACATGTATATAAGACAATAAGACAATATTATTTAAATCTCCAATTGTTAGTTTAAAAAAATAAAAGTTATCAAGCAACAGTGTACTTCACATATGTTAGAAGAAAGCAAAGTGTTTCTTAATTCTTAAAGCAAAGTGTTAATGGTTTTCTAAGACTCTCAAGCAATTGCTTTTCATTTTTTTTTCAATTTTGTTCTGCGGTAGGCCAAGTTTCCTCTGTGTGTGTGTGTGTTTTTTTTTTTTTTTTTTTTTCAAATTCTCTGTTTCTCTGAATTCTCATTCTTGGATTAGCATAATAATTCATCTACGTGTGAAAGGAAAATAA
Organism: Theropithecus gelada; assembly: GCF_003255815.1. Taxonomy (NCBI): domain Eukaryota; kingdom Metazoa; phylum Chordata; class Mammalia; order Primates; family Cercopithecidae; genus Theropithecus; species Theropithecus gelada. Next base: position 11,660,267 of record NC_037669.1, on the reverse strand, counting down.
ATCTTGGGACCCCAAAATCACTAAGCTAAAAAAAAAAAAAGGTCAAGCTGAGAACTGCTTAGGGCAAACCTGCCTTACATTCTATTCAAAATCATCCTTCTGCTCACTGAGAAGAACGCAGATCTGATTGCCTCCTTTGGAAAGGCTAATCAGAAACTCAAAAGAATGCAACAGTTTGTCTCTTATCTTCCTATGACCTGAAAGCCCCCTCCCTGCTTTGAGTTGTTCTGCCTTTCTGGACCCAACCAATATACATCTTACATATATTGATTAATGTCCCTAAAATGTACAAAACCAAGCTGTGCCCTGACCACCTTGGGCATATGTCATCAGGACCTCCTGAGGCTGTGTCACGTGTGTGTCCTTAACTTTGGTAAAATAAACTTTCCAAATTGACTGAGACCTGTCTCGGGTATTTTGGGTTAACATGAGTTATGCTTTCAGAATTATTTTACCCTGCAAGAGACAGATATATCTGTTTTATAATTTTTCCACCTAAACAAACAAACAAATGAAGCTTAACATTTAGCTCTCTATGGAGGCATCCAGAACAGTCTCAGACACAAGGAGGATGGATAAATAAGTCTTCAGGTCTCTCACTCTCATAGAGGTAGATGGAATTAGAAAACTGGGAATGTGGCTTGAAGCTACATCTCCAGAATAGTCAGACCTACTGATATAATCAGTATTTACTCATTGTCAATTGTTAACCTAAAGGAAGAAACTGAGATATAAGTAGAGAGTTTATTCAGACCACGATGGAGGAATGCAGCCTTTCAGCACTTACAAGTGGGTTTTTAAAGAAAAAAAAAAAGTTAGAGTGCAGTTCCTAAAAGTTTTAAACCAAGGATTTACATTGGTTCGTCAATATAATCTATCTATTGGCTATACGTTGTTCTTTTTATCACGCATGTCAGGAACATGAAGCTAATGGGTGGGTTACATTTTAGGTAATTTATCAGCTAGTCTGAAACTAGGAGGAAGGAAAGAAAAAGAAAATGCTGTTAAACTATTACTCCCTAGCATGAATGTGGGAAAGGGGTGAGTGGGTGGGTCTGACTGAACTCTAGTTCTGTTCTAAGCTTGATAAATTGCGCATACCTCACATTGCTCAGACTGCTCTGAGCCACTTCACTTTCTCACACTAAAACCCTTAGGTAACATGAAGTGGTGAGGGAGGGTCACTCACTGCATGTGCAGTTCAGGAGCCTGGGTCTCATTTCCAAGTTGGTGGCAAGGGATAAACCTGAATAACAATATTCAGATGAGCAAAAGAGGCTGTACCTCCCTGTTTGTCTGTGTTCAGAGAGAGGAAAGTTGCCCATCAGAACCATTGTCCTCCCAACTCACACTGGTCTTACTTTCTGAAACTCCTTCACAGGCTGATTTTTGAGCCAGTGACTAACAAGAATGAAATTGGATTTATAAGGCTCATTCCTAATGAGCCCCTGAGGAGTTGACTGTGGACTCAGATTTTTCTGAGTGGCATGGGGGTACGGCAATAGAGGTGGGGGTAAGGGAGGAATACCTAAATAAAATTGGAGTTCTGTTTGAATTGGTGAAGAAATGCTTCTTCTTTGGTGAATAAATGCTGAATAAACATCCAACCATGTTCACAATGTGAATAAATGAAGAACATATTCTTTAGAGCAGTTTTTCTTTTCATTTTTTAGATTAACTCCAGTAATGTTCAAACAACCAGGATTGCCAATATCAAGTTTCAAAGAATGATAAAAAGCTTGTCATTGTGTCTCTGGAAACTCAGGCTACCAATGTACAATTTTCATATATATAATTCTAACTACATTTGGTAAAAATTGGGTATCAATCTATTACAATAAACTACAACTGCCGATGAGCTTAAGAGTAGATAAATACCATTAAAGCAATTGATTATGGATTTAGTTGAATTGACCCAGTTCAGTAATAGTATAGCATCTCTGTATATATCAAATCAAATAATTAGAACCATAACCTATATGTGCAATTTTAAGAATGCTTCAGAATATTGGTTAGCAATATTTTTATATTCCAGATAAAAGTATGTCACCTAATAAGGAGATACACTGAGGGTGATATAAAATAATAGCTATAATTGTTTGAGTCAGAAACAGTACAACACCTCTCTTAAATGATTTTTCTGATGACAAACATTTACCATTTTTTAAATAGGATACATGTTGTACATGACTACGTGTAGTAATAGCACATCTTGATGGAACCTTATTAATTTCTATTAGACATGATTTTTTAAATTTAAAAATATAATTTGAGTGACATCTCCTATCTTAATCCCGTAAGTGGTTGTGAAATACATATAAAACCTAACATGGTAATGCAAGCTTTTCAAAACAAGGCAACAAGAACAGATCATTAACAAATATTTAATAGTAACAGAAATTTATTACTACATCCCTTAATACTATATATTGAAGTAAACTCCTATAAAAACTATAACATTTTTATAGCTTTTTAAATAATATATAAAAGCTATAAAAATCTAAGATTATTTTATGAGATTAGATAATAAATATCTTTGTTTTATGAAACAAAGCAGAAACAATGTAAAAGGAAAAATTATAGCTATATACAGACATAATTTTAAAAATGTATAAAGTGATATATAATGCTAAAAATTGAAGTACTACAGTAGCTTGGAAAAATTACATTTTCTTTCCTAGATAATAATTAAATCACTCTAATGAATAAACATCTAAATCATATTTAAAAGAAGGAAAATAAAAATTCTAATAGATAAGTGGTCTAAGTGTGTAAAAGAAATTGACACCAGAGAAAACATTTTAAAAAAACCAATTTTATTTATTTTTATTTATATTCTGCTTTATTCTGAAAAAAAGATTTTTAGAAGAAAAAACAAATAGGAAATGTTCATTGTTTTTAGTAATAAAATATTGTAAGTTAAACTTAAATTAAGATTTTAAACCTGTTAAGTTACATTAAATGTTTTCTTAAAAAAAAATCTGGGTGACAGAGCAAGACTCCATCTCAAAAAAATTTAAAAAAATAAAAATTAAAAAATTAAATAAAAAAATAAAAACAATCTGTCGCCAAGTATATATCTAGTTTGCAATTACTGGGTATAGTTCTACAGAGCTAAGGTTATTAAAATTGATGCAGACTTTTGGAAAGCAATGTGACAATACATAACATGAACTATAAATATTGGCACAACATTGGAATAATTAGTAATCCTAGTTATTCATTTAATAATATAATTTCAAAAACCGTAAAATAATATTTGCAGATGGACTTTCATCACAAGATAACCTATAATATACACAAAGTATATGAATCTTAATTTCTTATTTTTATTTGATCATTTTTATTCACAATAGTAGAAATGATAATGTAAATTTCAACAAATACAATAACATCCTGAAGTCTCTAATGAAATATTTATTGACACTATGGAGAAACATTAAAAACTTATGTAATAATGTCAAATATAACAGTATATATTGGAATGTATATCTATTACATTTGTTGTATGAAGCCATTATATTTGTGGTAATATGCTGTAACAACCTTAGGAAGCTAACACTGGCCATAGAAATAAAGAACTGGGGAGTGAGAGAGCCATTTCAGGTTTTGCTACAGTGTTCATTACACAACCATAGGCATGTGTCAAAATTCATAGAATGTGCACATGAAAAAGTGAGTTTTCCTGATGAAAATAAAAAAAAAAAATTTAAAAACAGACTATAAGACAAAATAAAATAAAATAACTCTGTGAGTGTAGAACAATTATTTGCCATTTTTGGCTAACTTGAGAAGAATAAAGGAACAGCTACCAGAACAAATAAAAATTAAAAATTTGATATGGAGTAGAGTCTTGCTATCAAGAATTGGGAATAAACAGGGTGGAAAAAAAATGCTGTAAACAATCTTTTTGGTGGCTTTTACATGACTGAGTAAAATAGGGTTCCAAGATGGTGAATGGTCTCAAATGGTCACCGTATATTTATGTTACCAGTGCCCTGGGTTCTTGCAATCTCCCAGGATAGAAATCAAGAGAAAATATCAAGTATAGCAGCAAAGAAGCACAGGCAAGCCAGCACCAAGAAAGGAGAAGGAATAGGCTGCTCTCGAAGCATAATGTGTGGGTTAGTTTTATAGTGTCTTTCTACAAGGAAGGGTTACATGAGGGCATGTATAAGAGAGTTTTTTTCTAGTGCTTGCACAATGGCTCATCATACTTCTTCATATATTATATGTAGCATTAGCATTTTATTTATTTATTTATTTATTTATTATTTATTTACTTATTTATGTATGTATTTAAGATGGAGTCTTGCTCTGCCACCCAGGCTAGAGGGCAGCGGCACCATCTTGGTTCACAGCAATCGCCACCTCCCGAGTTCAAGCAATTCTCCTGCCTCAGCCTCCCGAGTAACTGGGATTACAGGCATGCCCCACCATGCCTGGCTATTTTTTTGTATTTTTAGTAGAGATGGGGTTTCACCATGTTGGTCAGGCTGGTCTTTAACTCCTGACCTCAAGTGATCCACCCGCCTCAGCCTCCCAAAGTGCTGGGATTTCAGCATGAGTCACTGCACCTGGCCGACATTAGCGTTTTAAATCTCCATCCCTGAACATGATTTTTAGCATTAAATTGAGGAAGGGGTCACACTATAGGGTGGAGTTTAAGTTTACATGTGCAAGCAGATGCTCCAGGAAAGTCCCTAGTCCCCTGAAATAGAAACATGCACTTGATAGCTTCTGAGTCTTCTTAACTGATTGTCTGAGAGTTACATAAGCCAGAGCTTGAGTGAGGGGCTTTTACTATTTTCTTCCAGATCACATTAAATACAAAACCAGCTCATGCCTGTAATCCCAGCACTTTGGGAGGCCAAAGCGGGCGGATGACGAGGTCAGGAGATCAGACCATCCTGGCCAACACGGTGAAACCCCGTCTCTACTAAAAATACAAAAATAAATAAATAAATAAATAAATAAATAAATAAAAAATAAAAAATGGTAGGTCGTGGTGGAGCACGTCTGTCGTCCTAGCTACTCGGGAGGGTGAGGCGGCAGAATCGCTTGAACCGGGAGGCGGAGGTTGCCGTGAGCCGAGATCGCGCCACAGCACTCCAGCCTGGCGACAGAGTGAGACTCCGTCTCAACAGCAACGACAGAAAACCAACCAGCCTGTCTGTGTCGCTTATGGTTCTTGAAAAAACGGGGAACTTCAACGAAATACAAGGTTGATCTGTCTGGAAACAGGGGAAAAGCATCAAGAAAGGAAAATAGGCATAATATTCAGGTAACTCGAGTAAACTGTGCTTAGAACCATGGACGAGATGTGTCTACTATGGGTTTGTTTTATAGCCTCTAGTAGTTGTTACGGTCCATTGTTTAATGAGAAAATGTGGATGCAAGTCTCACATTTGTATCATTCCCCAAGCACGATGAGAAATTTTTGGTTTGTAAACCGTTAATGTAAAATATAAAATTAAATTAAGCTTCTTCTTAACAATGAATCCTAATTCCCTTACAGCTTTTAAAAATCTTTTGAGTAAATAAATAAATGTTAATAAATTGAATCCTGTGATGCAGTTTTAAAAATCTATTTTTTTTCTTTATGGAGAAAATCCTGTCTTATAAGACATTAAAAGAAATAAAACAGAGTAAATCATAGCTTATGGCTGTATTGGCATGACTCTTGACTCAATAAGATCTTGCCTTTCCATTTAAATGGCTACTAAGTTTCAAATAATCTATTTTTTGCATTAAAGTGCAATGCCAGTGAAAGTAACCACCTGTAAGGAATCTTTTAAAGAGCTCTATCATATAATCCAAGAAAAACATTCTAAGTCCTTTGTACCATCTGTTGAGATGGAATAGCATCATGGACAGCTGGAACCTTTGAGGTTGAAATGTACTTTATCAAAAATATCTCCTGGTCTCATTGGCTGCTTCTTTAGACAGATGCCTGGTGCAGTAGGAAGAAATTGCAGAAATGGCGGACCTGTGTGTGTATGTGTGTATGTATTTTAATTACTCTAAAAAGAATGCTGTGCAGTTTAGATATAAAAGTGAATAATATACATTCTGCTGGTCAAGCTTTGGCTCTCTGTTCTCTGTGTATATTCCTCTTCCACAAATAACTCGTCTGCTCCTAGGTTATGACTATCTTTGTGAGGATCACTGAAGAGACTCTGTCTTTAGCCTAAATATCTCCTGAGTTCAAGTATTTTATCCATTGTATTTAAAGCAAGTTGGCCATTCAAAGAAAAGTCCAGCCTTCATCTTCCACCGAATATGGCTAAATTAAGACATGTTAGATTACAAAAATTGTCATCTTGTAATTCTTTGTGTCTCTCTCTCCTGTGATTGACTCTGTTTTGACTTTTTCTTTCGCCTCTTTTTTATCCCACCACAGAGACTCCTGTGTGTAGTTTTATCACTTGTTTTATGTTTCTACCATTCATAGCTTGCTTTCTTTTAGTACTGCAACCAAACTAACTCTATTCTTTATCCTTCTATTATGATACAATAACAAGGACCTGTCTTTGCTCTTATTTTACTCCCATTCCTACTGTCTTATTTTCTCCAATCCACTGTGACATGGGGATAATTATTTAAATTGAATACCCACAGAAATAGATGCAACTGATTAAACAGCCAAGCTAATTTAAAATATAAAAATAAGTGACATATATTTGAGTTTATAATAAGAATATTAACATTTTAAATAGATATATGTTTAAAAATAATAACATTAAAAATCTCTCAAACATGATTCTTTTAGTCTCTTGGGCTGAATTTATTTTAATTAGGCAAAATATGGCAAATTCTCATTTTAAGACAGTTTTATTTTAGAATTTTACATAAGCAAATGGGAGAATTTAATAACAACATATAACACTGTACAAAGAAGATAGATGGCACTGGGAGAGCCAGTAGGCGGTGGAAGAAAGAGAGATGTTTATTTCTTAAACTTTTCTGCTACATTTATTTACAACTGAGAGCTACATGGTCATCCCAGAAGATGCTACATTCTAGTTGTCAAAACAAATCACAAGGCATGCCTAGATTCAAAAGACGCAAAAATAGATTCCATCTTTTGGTGGGAGAAGCTTTGAATAATTTGTGGCCATTTATTTATCTACCATATTATTTTTTCCACAGTGTTGTTTGTTTTTTATTTCTGGTTTGTAGAAAGCTCTCTATATTTACATCTGTATATCCAATCTGCAACTACTAATATGAGTGTTGTATACAGACAGTTTTGCCATAAAAGGATATGAACTTTACTACAAATCACCATGGTATGCAAAATCTTGCAATAAAAATCGCAGGGTTTATAAAGAAGATAAAATTGGGGCACACACTGAAAAACTTCATTAGTAACAAATTTAAAACAATGGAAACTTAAAAATTATGGCACAGTTTTCCATATGTTAAATGGTTAAGAAATACATAAATACTACAATAACTATAACACTTCATCTTGTCCAAGAGCAGATATGTGCTTTGGAATTGGGCCTTAGACAGGTTGCAGTCCATTCACTAATGCGAAGTGGTGGGAAGTAAGGTTATCTGATATCAAACTAAGTTATAACACCAGATGCGGGTGGGTGTGGCTTGTCACACACGCAGTGAATTGAGGGAGCTGGTAGATGTTTGTGGTGTCTACAGAGGAGTATTTTGTGTACTATTACACTGCTTGGTTCAGCTCAGTGCAGTGCTTTTTCTCCACCTAGTTTTATTTTTTCCCAGATGTAATCACATATAAGCAGACATGAAATCTTCATTACGCTTAAATTATTTCAATTGAGTTGGAACGAATTTGCATTTTCAAAGACCATTACAGCAGAATTGACTGTACAAACATTTTCTCCTGTATGGGCTTTAGAGTTTGTTTATGGTTTTTCTGTCACATGCACAATTTAAAGTTTAATGTAGTTAATGGATCCATCATTTTCCTTGTGAACACTGATTTTTGTGTTTTATTTAAGATATCCTTCACTACCCTGTTATATTTATTTAGATATTCCATAATTTCATTTTTCACACAGCTCTTTAATCCATCATGAATTCATTTTGTGTGGTGCAAAACATTATTTTCCACATGGATAGCTTGACATTAAAAAACTCTAAGCCACATACTCAAGCAATTTTTAAAAGAAGAGAATTAATAATTTCTTCAAATACAATTACCAAAGCTTCCTGGTTCATCATCTGCTATATTTTTCTAGAGAGCCATCCTCTCATTTGAAAAATTACTTATGATGTCTGACAGGTTTCAGTGTATACATGGATCTATACTACATTCTATATGCTATTCTATTTTATCCTATATTCTATATGTTATTCTATTTATCTACCTTGGACCTAATGTCAGTCTGAATGGAAATATTGATACATGGTTGGATAATTCTCTACACCTTCCATTTTGTCTTTAAAATTATCTTGCTCTTCTCAAACCTGTTTTTTCGTTTTTTCATTTCAGAATTCTCAACTCTTATTTTAAAAAAGAGGGATTGACATTTTTATAGGAATCATGTCCAATGTATGACTTAATTTTCAGAAAATTGAATTTTGGATATTTATCCTTTCATATTTATTTTATATCTAGAATTCTTCCTAAACTTTATTAGTTATAACTCTTCATTTGTAGATTTATCGCTTCTCTTGTATTTCATATTTGGTCAATCATATTTGTGGCAAATATTGAGAACTCCTAAAGTTTCTTTTCTCCTATTATTGTTTTAAAAATTTAATTAGGACCTGCAGCAAAATTATGAATAATAGATGTGGTAATAGGCATTTTTCCAATGATAGTGATTTTAATGGGACTGCTTCTGAAGTTTCCACATATGTGCGCTGTAAATTTTTATTAGTTAAAACATTTTCAAATTAAGATAGTGATTTTCTATGATGATTTTGGAAGAATATTACTTTTAACTAACAATTAAATTTCTCCAGTTGTCCTCTTATTATATAATTTTTTATTTTTCATTGAGTTAATGTTAGTAATTTTTTTCTAGAAAATTGTCCATAAAAACTAATAATTTGAATTTATTGATATAAAACACATTATTTTAATAAAATATTTAAATATCTACTTTCCTTTTAACTTTGTTTTTTGTTCCTAATATTATATCTTTTATTTTCTTTCTTAGCTTTTTAAAATTGTGTTTGTTTTTTAGATGGGTTAATTCAGTCATTAGTCTAAGAATCTGTATTCTTCAGCTATGCTATGTTGAGATTCTCTATTATTTAGTTTGATTATCTTAAGTTCTCACTAACAAATTTCTGCTCTTATTTTTATCATTTTTTCTTTCTACTTTAGAGTTTATTATATTTTTAGAGTCTACTTTGAATGTTTGCTCTGTTATTTTTAATCTTTCATATGTTTTTAATGCCCTGAATACCACTTGTTTCTATGCACAACTTTAGATCCATCCCACAAGTTTTGTTGTAACTTTCATGGTCATTTAATTCCAGACATTTTATAATTTCTTTTTTGACTTTTGTTCTTACCATTGAAATATTTAGAATGAGAGTTAGCAAGATATAGTGACTAAGAGCCTAGGCTCTGGCACCAGACTGGTATGTTCAATCCAATCTCTGTAATTACTAGCTCCGAGAACACGGGCAAGTTATTTCTGTGCCTAAGTTTCCTTATTTAGAAAGAGTTGATAATAAGAATAAAAGAATAATTACCTCATAGGATTTTTAGGAGGACTAAGTGAAGTGATGTATGACCAGCACTTGAGCAGTGCCAATGAGAAGACAATCCACTGGTGATTGTTTCCACTGGCTTCCAGACCGTTTATCCAATTCTATCACCTTGCTTTAACCTTTTCTTGTCTTTTTCTCTTTCACGATGTCATGCTTTATTCTAAAACATATATGTGTGTTTAACAGAGAAGCTCCTCAAATCATCATTTAAAAAATATCCTCATCAGAAATTCACAAAAAAGACTCCTAGAACTTCAATATTCTGATATAACTTCCCGAGAATTTACTGACTCTCAGAAGAGAGATAACAGGTGATGAATGAGGAAGGTTTTGTAAGCGTATGTGAAGAAATTATGAATGCTTTCATAGCATTCAAATGTAAATGTGTTATTTCCAAAGTATTAATCAATTTTTTATATTTTTTCTGTACTACTGATTTAAACATAGAGTGTTTTCACTTTTCTTCTCATTCAGACCCATAAAAATGTGGAAAACATACTATAAGAGAAAAATACTTACTTAAAACTATGTTACACCTTAAACCAAGGTAAATCAAAAAGATAACATTAATTCTAGGAGTCAAAGAGATTTCCCTAGTTAAGAGTAGATTCACATGATGCTACTCCGTTAACTAACTCAGACTTAGAAGCTACATTTCCAAGATGGCAGACCATTACTTGATACATATTTTTTCTTCACATGTATATGTGTGTGTGTGTGTGTGTGTATGGGTTTAATTTACACTTTTAAATAAATGTTTTATTAAAACAACAATGAAAACAAATGTAAATTTGCCTATTTCCTAAACCAAGAGTTATCCAGATGCATTGAGAACAATAAGCAAATGCATTAAAAATAAGACAGGTTAAATCTGACTTTCTATATTATGAGAAAAAAATAAATTTGCCATTTCAAATAAATAGTTACATTTCTTAACATTTTTATTTAGAGGTCAAAAAAACCCATGGTGCTATTTACAGTCACAGAAATCTCTTTACAATATTTTAACAAGAAAAATATTTTATGGCATTTAGGTTGAAACAAAGATATACTCATGAGACATGTAAGAAAAAATGCCTCAATACTAAAACACCAAAAAAATTATGTTTGGCAGGTTTATCATTGATTTTTAGCAACAATGTTAGTTTTGCTCTCTCACGTCAGGACTGGGGTGATGGCACTATTATTTTTAAAATGAAAGCTTGAAAGCTTGTGAAAGCAAAAAAAAAAAAAAAAAAAAAAAAAAAATTAATGCTGTCTGTCTTAAAATACACTCTATTCTGTGAGAGGTGGAACTAAATCAAAAATCAACACTCTTTGCTAGAAAAATCAAAATTGTAAAAGGCCAATAGATTTTTGGTTCACCTTTTAATATTTAGGGAAATCAATTTTTTTCATTCTCCAAATATTGCAAGAACTCTTCCTAATGCAACCTGTGAATGAATAAAAAGCATGAAAAAACTAATTTCATTCTGACGCTATTGAGGATGTTGAGGATGGGTTAAGAGGTATGCGGCAGGGAGAAGCAGATGTCTTCTTTGCTGCTCTCCTCCAAGCACCAGGAAAGTAGGGATTTGGTGGGGGAAATGTGGAGCTCAGCCCAGACTTGGGAAATGAGTTCAAATTTGATATCTTATCTTAAAGTTGGCACAAGAAGCTTAGCTGGGCCATGTGTGATGATAGTGTGTAGTAGAGCAAAATATGAATAGAATAAATCCCCTTGGACACATTCTTTACAAATGATTCATTATTAAAAGTTTTTATAAGTTTTATACTGATGATAATTAAAACTAAGATTAAAAATACCTTCATGGAAGTGTTTGGAATATGCAATTAAAATAGTAGAGTGACACATTATGAAAGCAGTCAACATGCAATGCTATTTTATTTGTTTTTTCTTCTCTTAACCAACAAGACATGTCCGTTTCACAGCATGCTCTAATTCCAACCAATATTAGGTCTGTATAGGCCAGTCATTGCCACATTGATTGTCTTCAAGATCCTAAGCTAACATATATTCCTATTATCTTTTTCCCATCATTTTCTAAATTTTTCTGTCATTTCTAGTTTTCTCTTCCTTTCCATGATGCCTCTCTAATCTCAACAGTTCTGCAACACAACAACACTTAGCAATTGGCTAAAACCCCAAAGCCTCATTCAGCCTCTCACTTTGAATTTTTCTTTGCCTCCTCTAGCCTTAATTAACATATTTAGCCTCTGATGATTAAAGCAAAATAAATCCTAATTTAATTCTCCAAAGCAATCCCCAGCAAGGTAAATTAATTTAAAGATTTTGCTTTTAAAAATGATGATTATTACATCAAATAATAGATAACTATTGTATGGGAAGTGCCTGAGAAGTATAATGAATTTATGAAATCAGCTCCGTAGGTCCACATCCTGCTTTCCACTGTTCCTTAATCTGTGTAAACAGTAGAACTCACAGGTCTTAAAATACAACTTTGCAGAGCAGATATAAAAAAGTTGAAAATCGGCCGGGCGCGGTGGCTCAAGCCTGTAATCCCAGCACTTTGGGAGGCCGAGATGGGCGGATCACGAGGTCAGGAGATCGAGACCATCCTGGCGAACACAGTGAAACCCCGTCTCTACTAAGAAATACAAAAAATAGCCGGGCGAGATGGCGGGCGCCTGTAGTCCCAGCTACTCGGGAGGCTGAGGCCGGAGAATGGCGTGAACCCGGGAGGCGGAGCTTGCAGTGAGCTGAGATCTGGCCACTGCACTCCAGCCTGGGCTACAGAGCGAGACTCCGTCTCAAAAAAAAAAAAAAAAAAAAAAAAAAGTTGAAAATCATAATTTTATAAATGTTGATAGGCTTTTAAATTCAAATTTTATTTCAGCACTTCAAATATCAATTTATAAATTATTTATTAAATAATACATTTCAGACTAAAATAGTTCATTCTTGTTTTGGTTTATAAGTACATTCCCATTAAAAAATTGTAGAAGATAAGATTTAGTCAAGTTTTAGAAAATTTTAAGAAGTTTGGCTTTTTTTCTTGTTCAAAATATACTATGATTATGCTTAACCACCTTTGAAATATAACTACAGAATCTCAAGAGAAATAAAACATTAACTCAGGTTCAAATAAACCAAAACTCCAGCACAATATTATATTGTTGCCTAGTTACATTACACTAAATAGAGGAGATAAAATCTAATCAGAAAGAAAAGGAGGGCAAAGAGAATCTGTATTCTCTTTAGTTAGGGAAAAAGTTTAAAGAAAGAGTTAATAAGTATTATAAAGCTTGTTGAGGCAAATATATGTCTTGACTCAAAGTCATGTAATTAAGTAATATTAATCAAGAAATAAAGTAATACCCTCCAAACATAAAATTAATAATCATTTGTGAGCCATTGAACAAAAAGTTCATGAAAATTGAGGACCAGTTTATGGGAAGAAAAAAAATAATGATTGTAACATTAAGAAATTTTGCTGTATTATGCTATTGAACTTAATGAAAACTGACGATGTATTCCGCTGTTTACATTAATCCTTCCCAACTATTATTTCTCTTTTTTTAAGGTTAAGAGACATCTTTGTGGTATTAGGAGTGACAAATCTAAGAGGCAACTTATTTAAATTATCTATAACCTTAAAATAAACATAGAATGTTAGAATGAAAAAAGCATTTAATTAGAAATCAGAATCTCTAGGTTTTCATCAAACTACTCAATGTCTCATAAAATCTGAGCCATCAGAACAGCCTGATGTTTCTTTAATTGTAATAACGCTTCTCAAACATCGAGTTTATTTTCTGTATTAAGGTTTACCTTTGTGTATTAGATTTTCTTCTGTGTACTTTTTCCTCAACTATCAAAATGTCTGTAGTGGTTAAGAATCAGGATAGATCATATGTTAGGCCACAAAACAAGTCTTAACAAACTTAAAAAAATTGAAATCATATCAAGTCTCTGTTTAATCAACCACAATGGCATGAAACTAGAAATGAATAACAGGACAAATTTTAGAAAATAAACAGATACATGGAAATTAAATAACTGCGTTCCTGAACAATCAATGGGTCAATGAAGAAATTAAAATTTAAAAAAAAATTGAGACAAATGAAAATGGAAAAAAATATACCAAAACTAAAGGGATGCAAAAGCAGTTCTAAGAGAAAAGTTTATAGCAATAAACATCTACATTATAAAAAGGGAAAATCCTAAATAAACATTCTAACATTATACACTTCAAGTAACTAAAAAATAGGAACAAATGAAGCCCAATGTTAGCAGCAGAAAGGAAATAATAAAGATCAGAGCAGAAATAAATGAAATAGAGACTAAAGAAATAATAGAAAAAATCAACAAAATGTTGTTTTCTAGAAAAGATAAATAAAAGTAATAAACATTTAGCTAGACTAAGAAAAAAGAGAGAACACTCAAGTAACTAAAATCAGAAGTGAAGAGGAGACATTATAACTGATACTACAGAAATACAAAGAATCATTAGAGATCAAAATTGTATGCAAACAGAATCATTAGAGATCAAAATTATATGCAAAAAAAATTGGTACCCTAAAGAAATGGATAGATTCCTAGATACATATAAACTACAGGGTGAATCAGGAAGAAATAGAAAATCTGAACAACCAATAATAGGTAAGTAGATTGAATCTCTGATAAAAAGCCTTCCATCAGAGAGAAGTCCAGGACCTGATGTCTTCACTGCTCAATTCTTCCAAACATTTAAGAATAACGAATACTAATAATCCTCAAACTCTTCCAAGAAGAATGAAGATAAGGGAATACTTTCAAACTCATTTTACAAGGTCAGCGTGATCCTGATAGCAGACGAGGACACTACAAGAAAAAAATTACAGACCAATAGCCCTTATGAACATAAATGCAGTTATTCTCAACAAAATACTATCAAACTGAATTTAACATTACATCAAAAGGAATATTCACCATGATCAAGTGGAATTTATCACAGTAGTGCAAGGATGGCTTAACATATGAAATCTATAAATGTGATACACCACATTAACAGAGGAAGAACAAAAACCATATGATCATCTCAATACAAACCATATGATCAACTCAATGTAGGAAAAAAGCATTTGATGAAATTCAACATACCTTTATGATAAAACCTCTCAATTAATTACATATAGAGGAAATGTAACTCAACATGATAGAGGCCATATATACCAAACCTACAGCTAACATTATATTCAATAATGAAAAGGTGAAATCTTTTTTTTCCATGATTAGGAACAAGACAAGGATGTCTATCCTTGCCATTTCTATTTAGTATAGTACTGGAAATCCTAGACAAGCAATTACACGATGGAAAAAATAAAAGGCATCCAAATTAGATGGGAAGAATTAAATTGTCCCTCTTTGCAGGTGACATAATCTTCCATACTGAAAGCCCTAAAGACTACACAAAAACTATTACAAATAATAAACAAATACAGTGAATTTGCAGGGTACAAAATCATATAATGATCAGTAACATTTATATATACTATATATAAACTGTGTGAAAAAGATATTTAAAAATCTAAATAAATAAATAAATAAGTGAAAGGCTCTGGAATAAATTTAACCAAAGTTGTGAAAATATCTGTATACTGAAAATACAGATGAAAAAAATTAAGAAGATAACAAATAAATAGAAAGATATCCTGTTTTCATAGACTGGAAGAATTATTGTTCTTAAAATGTTCATACTATGCAAAGTCATCTACACAATCAATGCAAACCCTATCCAAATTCCATTGACATATTTCATAGAAATAGAAAAAGAATTCTAAAATGTATATAGAACAATGCATATTCTTTGAATAGCCAAATAAATCTTGAGCAAAAAGAATGAAACTGGAGACATTATACTACCTAACTTCAAAATATACTACAAAGTTATAGTAATCAAAATAGCATGATACTACCATAAAAACAGACTCATAGACCAATGGAACAGAATAAAGAACCCAGAATTTACATTTACATTCAGTTGACTTTTGACAAAGATGCCAAGAACACACAATGGGGAAAGGATACCTTCTTCAATAAATGATGCTGGAAAAACTGAATATTCAGTTGCTGATGAATGAAATTGAACATTTATCTCATACTATTTACAAAAATCAACACCAAATGGATTAAAGACATAAATGCAAGACCTGAAGCTATAAAACTAACAAGAAAATGGGGAAAAAACTCCATGACTTTGGTCTGAGCAATAATTTTTTGGAAATGTACCCAAAAGTGAAGACAAGAAATGCAAAAATAGACAAATGAGTTTGTATCAAACTAAAAAGCTTCTATGAAGGGAAAAAAATAGAGTGAAGAGATAATGTACATAATTGGAGAAAATATTTATAAACCATACTCGTGATAAGGGTTTATACCTAAAATATATGAGAAACTCAAACAATCAATGACAATACAATAAATAACTTTATTACAAAAGGAGCCAAGGTTCTGAATAGATATTTCTCAAAAGAAGGCAAACAAATATCCAGTAGGTATATAAAAATGCTCAAATCACTAATTATCAGATAAATGCAAACTAAAGCCATATCACCTCATACACATCTGTTACAATGTCTACTGTATTAGTCCATTCTCACACTGCTATGAAGAAATACCCAAGGCTGGGTAATTCATGAAGAAAAGAGGTTTAATTGACTCACAGTTCTGCACAGCTGGGGAAGCCTAAGGACATCTACAATTATGGCATAAGGTGAAGGAGAAGAAAGAAGGAGAAATGTTGAGCAAAGGTGGAAAGAGCCCCTTATAAAACTGTCAGATCACCTGGGCACAGCGGCTCACATTTTTAATCCCGGCATTTTGGGATGCCAAGACAGGTGGATCACCTGAGGTCAGGAGTTCAAGAACAGACTGGCCAACATGGTGAAACCCCATCTCTACTGAAAATGCAAAAATTAACCAGGTGTGGTGGCAGGCACCTGTAATCCCAGCTTCCTGGGAGGCTGAGGCATGACAATTGCTTGAACCAGGGAGACAGAGGTTGCAGTAAGCCTAGATCACACTACTGCACTCCAACCTGGTGACAGAGCAAGACTCTGTCTTAACAAACCAACCAACTAACAGACAAAAAACCATCAGATCTCATGAGAACTCATTCACTGTCACAAGAACAGCATGGGGGTGACTGCTGCCATGATTCAATTAACTCCCATTGGGTCCCTCCTATGACATGTGGGGATTAAGGGCACTACAATTCAAGATGAGATTTGAGTGGGGACACAAAGCCTGACCATATCATTCCACCCCTGGTTCCTCCCAAATCTCGTGTCCTCACATTTCAAAACACAATCATGCCTTTCCAACAGTCTCCCAAAATCTTAGCTCATTCCAGCATTAACCAAAAAGTCCAAGTCCAAATTCTCATCTGAAACAAGGCAAGTCCCTTTCACCTATGAGCCTATAAAATCAAAAGCAAGTTAGTTACCTCCTAGATACAATGGGGGTACAAGCATTTAGTAAACATACCCATTCCAAATGGGAGAAATTGGCCAAAACACAGAGGCTACAGGCCCCATGCAAATCCAGAATCCAATAGGGAAGCCATTAAACCATGAAGTTCCCAAATATTCTCCTTTGACTCCATGTCTCACATACAAGTCACACTGATGCAAGAAATGGGCTCCCACAGCCATGGGATGCTCTACCTCTGTGGCTTTGGAAGGTACAGCCCCCATTCCTGGCTGCTTTCACAGGGTGACATTGAGTGTCTGTGGCTTTTCCAGGCACACAGTGCAAGTTGTTGGTGGGTCTACCATTCTGGGGGCTGGAGGATGGTGGTCATCTTCTCACAGCTCCATTAGGCAGTACCCCAGTGGGGACTTTGTGTGGGGTCTTCAATCCTACATTTCCCTTCCACGTTGCCCTAGCAGCGTGGGCAACGTGGAAGGGAAATGTAGGATTTCCCTTCCACGTTTCGTTGCCCTCTCCATGAGGGCGCCACCCCTGCAACAAACTTCTGCCTGGACATCCAGGTATTTCCATACATCCTTGGAAATCTAGGTGGGGGTTCCCAAACTTTATTTCCTGAATTCTGTGAACTAGCAGACCCAACAGCACATGTAAGCTGACAAGTCTTGGGGCTTGCACCCTCTGAAGCAATCGCCAGAGCTATACCTTGCCCCTTTTAGCCACAGCTGGAGCTGAAGCAGCTGGGATTCAGGAAACCATGTCCCAAGGCTGCACAGAGCAGGGGGGCCTGAGTCCCACCCACAGTATTATTTTTCCCTTTTAGGCCTCCAGGCCTGTGATGGGAGTGGCAGGTGTGAAGGTCTCTGACATGCCCTGGAGCCATTTTACCCCTTGTCTTGGCTATTAACATTTGGCTCCTGGTTACTTATGCAATGGCTATTAACATTTGGCTCCTAGTACTTACGCAAATTTCTGCAGCCAGCTTGACTTTCTCCCTAGAAAATGGGTCTTTGTTTTCTATGGCATTAGCAGGCTGCAAAGCTTTCAGTTTATCCTCTGCTTCCTCTTGAATGCTTTGCCACTTAGAAATTTCTTCCACCAGATATCCTAACTCATCTATCTCAATTTCAAAGTTTTAGAGATCTCTAAGGCAGGGGCAAAATGCCACCAGTCTCTTTGCTAAAGTATAGCAAGAGTCACCTTTATTCTAGTTCCCAATAAGTTTCTCATCTTCATCTGAGACCACCTCAGTCTGGACTTCATTGTCCATATCATTATCAGAATTTTGGTAAAAGCCATTCAACAAGTCTCTAGGAAGTTCCAAACTTTCTCACATTTTCCTGTCTTCTTCTGAGCTCTCCAAACTGTTTCAACCTCTGCCTCTTACGCAGTTCCAAAGTCGCTTCTACGTTTGTGGGCACCTACAACAGCGCCTCACTACTCCTGTTACCAGTTTACCATATTAGTCCATTCTCATGCTGCTATGAAGAAATACCCAAGACTGGGTAATTTATTTAAAAAAAAAAAAAAAGCAATTTAACTGACTCATAGTTCTGCCTGGCTAGGAAGGCCTTAAGAAACTAGCAATCATGGCAGAAGGCAAAGGGGAATAAAGGAACTTTCTTCACAGGGCAGTGGGAAGGAGAAGTGCTCAGTGAAGTGGGAAAGAGTCCCTTATAAACCATCAAATCTCATGAGAACTCATTCACTATCATAAGAACAGCATGGGGGTAACTGCCCCCAAGATTCAATTCCCTCCCACTGGGTCCCTCCCATGTTATGTAGGGATTATGAGAACAACAATTCAAGATGAGATTTGGGTGGGGACACAAAACCTAACTGTATCAACTACTATAAACAAAATATATATGTAAGTGTTGGATAGGATGTAGAGAAAGGGAACTTTTGCACACTGTAGCTGGGAATATAAATTTATACAGCCATTATGGAATACAATGTGGAAGTTTCTAAAAAAATTAAAAATAGAGCTACTGTTCCAATTCCGTAATATATCCAAAGGAAATGAAGTCAGTAGGTCAAAGAGATACCTGCACTTTCATGTTCATTGCAGCATTATTCGTAGTAGCCAATCTATGGAATAAACCTAAGTGTCTAACAACAGTTGAATGATAAATAAATGTGGTACACATAATCAATGGAATACTGTTTAGTCATAACAAAGAAGGAAATTCTGCCAAGTGTGACAGTGTGAATGACCCTGGAGGCCATTATGCTAAGTGAAATAAACCAGGCACAGGAAAACAAATACTTCATGATCTCCCTTACACATAGAATTTGAAAATGTGGAACGCATGTAAATAAGGAGCAGAATGCAGGTTACTAGGGCTGGAGGAGTAGGGAGTTGGTGGGATGTTGGACAAAGGATATAAAATTTCAGTTAGATAGGAAGGATAAGTTTGCAAGACGTATTGTACAACATGGTGCCTATAGTTAACAAAATGTATTATATTCTTGAAAATTGCTAAGCAAGTAGATTTTAAGTGTTCTCACCATACCAAAACAAAATGATAGGCATGCAAGCTAATGCATATGTTACTTAGATTGATTTAGCCATTTCACAATGTAAATATATTTCATAACAAAATTTTGTACATAATAAGTATATAATTTTTGTCAGTTTAAATAAATGTTTATTGGAGAGCAAACAATTTCACAGGCATGAATTATGTGCAATCAAAAAGAAAAATCAATGGAAATTAGCAAAACAGTAAGGCTAAAGAATGAATGGAACTAGAGGATTTAGCAATAAGATAATCAAGAAAATCAAGAATGCTAAAAAAAAAAAAAAAAAGAGAGAGAGAGAATATGAATGCAGCCCTTAGAAGTATACTCCTATAGCTATTAGGAAGGAAGCAAGTAATAGTGTATGACTCTGGCAGAACCAGACTAAAGTTTCCAGATATGCTTGGTGTTATGTTGGCATAAAGTCATTGTGGGTAGAACATTGAATGCAGTTAAAGTTTTAAAAGTACATAGCAATAATGTCTGTCTGATTGGCTTCAATGAAGTTTGACCAGAGCTTTTGCCTTCTGAAGC
Organism: Theropithecus gelada; assembly: GCF_003255815.1. Classification (NCBI taxonomy): domain Eukaryota; kingdom Metazoa; phylum Chordata; class Mammalia; order Primates; family Cercopithecidae; genus Theropithecus; species Theropithecus gelada. Next base: position 11,640,067 of record NC_037669.1, on the reverse strand, counting down.
ACTCGAGTTATTTCATGAGTCCCGAGATGGTGGGTGGATGCTGGAGCTAGGCAAAACTCTAGTAAGTAAGAATGCCATTATTACCAAGCAAAACTGTTGTTAATTCACTTATTTATTTATAACCCATCTATTCCTAAAAGGCTGATTTAAGATACATTGATTATTCCTTTATTTACTGTGCTATATTCATTGTTTTACCTTTATTATAATTGTAAAAAATTATAACTTTCTAATGGTCACTTGTCAGATTCCCAATCTTATCTTTTTTACAAGATTTGAAGTATTTCAATTGCCTGAGAATTTTAGAAATATATCCAAAGTTAGCAGTAGAATACTATATCTGGCAATGTCTTTCATAAAGTACCAAACACATCAAATACTGTGAAGTACTGTCATTTATTAGAAATAAAAATAGAAATTCCAACATAAAAGCTATGTTTATTGAGAAGATCTCTGACTGCTTTCAGCTATACAATTCATGGAGAGTTCCAGTGTGGGGAATATTTGGAGATGCCCTTCTTTACTGTCAATGGGTAGCACAGCACTATGACATGAACATAGATGCTGGGCTTGGAGGCAGAAGTCCAGTGACACACTACATAATGTGGCAGATAATAGTACCTGAAATAGGCATATGGTAATTCCAAAGCTTTCAAATACCTATTTTTATATCAATTTGAAAGCTAAATATAAAATGAGAAGGAAAGAAGTCTATGGGAGTTGGTCAATTTCTTAGATGACAATGCTCTTTAGAATTTTATTATATTTCTTCTTTACTCTGATATTGTCTGAGTCCCTAACAAGAAAATTTGTTTGATATAGCTTTGGTTGTTGATCCAAGAGCATTGATGTAAAGCAAAAATTTTTCACTGGCTCAAATTTCTTATCGAAGAAGCAGCACCTATTTTACAATAATGAAAAACAATGCCATTAAGGGTCCAATTATGCCTAAATATAATTTCCCAGTAAAAGAGACTATGACATTTTTAGATAAATGGCTGATTTTAGGGCTGGAGCAGGAAATATGCAAGATGAGACTGTAAAATACCATTTCAGAGAGCAAGAGATTATGCCCAAAGGATTCATATGAAGAGGCTTTCACTAAACACAAAGCAGACAATTAGATCATCAATAAAGTTAATCACCAGAATAGATTGCATTGCATCAGATATGCTTAGATCTGTAGGTATGTAGTGATACTAAAATATTAACTAATAGTTCACTGTTAAACCAAGTGAGCAAACTGACCCATTAACTTCAAAAATGTAAAGAGAGAAAGAATCAAGCATATACAAATTGCTGTTAACATCATAAAAAGAGAGACAAACCAAATCTGTGTCCCTGGGTAGTAGAAGAGAACACTGCTTCTGAAGTAGTCGTTTTAAAAACGAAGAAAATTTAAACTGGGCATGAATTTAATATATTCAATAAACCCTAGACGATGAACAATTTCAAACAACTTATTACCCTATTTTTTAACAAATAAATTTCACAGGGAGAAAAGGAGACAGGGGACGTGCCACTAGACTAAAGAGGCTTAATCAGTTGCAATATGTGCACCTTTCAGGCTTGTGTGGGTTACATAACATAGCACAGGTGAGGATGCCTCCTATTGTTCCTAGCACATAGAAAGGAGTCTACAATTATTATTTCCTCAGAGAGAAGAAGGGAAACTCTATTTTCAGCTTTTGAAGGATTGGAAGGTAACTGAATATTGTAAAATATTATTAACTAATTTTGTAGAAAGTATTTTTTAGAGTGTGTGAATATTATTTGACTTTTCTCTAAAATTTGTTTTTAGTTCCTAACATTTTTGGGGTGTTGAAAATATTTTAGATAGACAGTATCCTGAATTCAGCAAAAGAGGTCACTTTTGTCTCAACAAACTGGAAGGAGTATGAAAATGGATTGCATCAGACTTTTCCTGAAGAAACTGTCCACAGATTCAAAGGTTAATCTCATTCAGAAACAGCTTCACAGACATACCTAGAATCACGTTTTAGTCAAATATCTGGATACTCCATGGTCCAATGAGGTTGACACATAAAATTAACCATCACATCTTCCTTGTTCTTTCCCATTTTCTTACACCTGGTGCTCCAGTGCCTCTTGAACTACTTCATGTCTTTCCAATAAATGTAATTTTGGTTTAACATCATCACAAACACTTCCTTCATTACATTATTATTATTTATCTTATTATTTATCATCACCCGAAGCTATGGGTCTAGGAGTTATTTCCAACTTTTGGTGGTTTATTGATGCCTAAGACATATATTAATCCTCCTGAGTAGTTTCTGCTGTCCATCACACAAAGATTTCTTGGTATGTGCAGATTTCAGATATGTGGCATCATTAAATAATTCACTTTAATTAGTCTACACATGAAAGTTGTAAGGAAGTGAGTCTTCAGTCAAGAGTTCACTCCCTTTATTTGCCCTGTGAAGGCCTCTTTTGAGAGGCTGTGTGTATGTGATGCTGATAAAGACATACCTGAGACTGGGAAGAAAAAAGAGGTTTAATTGGACTTACAGTTCCACATGGCTGGGGAAGCCTCAGAATCATGGTGGTAGATGAAAGACACTTCTTACATGGTGGCAGGCAAGAGAAAAATGAGAAAGAAGCAAAAGCAGAAACCCCTGATCAGCTCATTAGCTCTTGTGAGACTTATTCATAATAACAAAAATAGCATGGGAAAGACTGGCCGCTGTGATTCAATTACCTCCCCCTGGGTCCCTCCCACAAAACTTGGGAATTCTACGAGATACAATTCAAGTTGAGATTTGGTTGGGGACACAGCCAAACCATATCATACCATCCCTGGCCCCTCCAACTCTCATGTCCTCACATTTCAACTCCAATCATGTCTTCCCAAAAGTTCCCCAAAGTCCACAGTCCAAAGTCTCATCTGAGACAAGGCAAGTCCCTTCTGCCTATGAACCTGCAACATCAAAAACAAGCTAGTTACTTCCTAGATACAATGGGGGTACAGGTTTTGAGTAAATACAGCCATTCCAAATGGGAGAAATTGGCCAAAACAAAGAGGTTACAGGGCCCGTGCAACTCTGATATCCGGTGGGGCAGTCAAATTTTAAAACTCCAAAATGATCTCCTTTGACTACAGGTCTCATATCTAGGTTATGCTGATACAAAAGGTGGGTTTCTATGGTCTTGGGCAGCTTGACCCCAGTGGCTTTGCAGGGTACAGCCTCCCTACTGACTGCTATCAAGGGCTGGTGTTGAGTGCCTCCTGCTTTTCCAAGTGTGTAATGCAAGCTCTCAGTGGGTCTACCATTCTGGGGTCTGGAGGACAATGGCCATCTTCTCACAGCTCCACTAGGCAGTGCCCCAGTAGGGACTCTCTGTGGGGGCTCCAGCCCTACATCTGCCTTCTGCAATGCCCCAGCAAAGATTCTCCATGAGGGCCCCGCCCCAGCAGCCAACTTTTGCCTGGGCATCCAGGCATTTCCATACATCTTCTGAAATCTAGATGGAGGTTCCCAAACTTCAATTCTTGACTTCTGTGCACCTGCAGCCTCAACACCACATGGAAGCTGCCAAGACTTGGGACTTCCACCCTCTGAAACCACAGCCCAGGCTCTATGTTGGCCCCTTTCAGCCATGGCTAGATCAACTGGGTCACAGGGCACCAAGTCCCTAGGCTGCACACAGCACAGGGACCCTGAGTCTGGCCCACGAAACCACTTTTTCCTCCTGGGTTTCTGGGCCTGTGATGGGAGGGGCTTCTGTGAAGTTCTCTGACATAGCCTGGAGACGTTTTCCCCATGGTCTTGCAGATTAACATTAGGTTTCTTGCTACTTATGCAAATTGCTGCATCCAGTTTGAATTTCTCCCCAGAAAATGAATCTTTCTTTTCTATCACAAAGTCAGGCTGCAACTTTTCTGAACTTTTATGCTCTGTTTCCCTTTTAAAATGTAATGCTTTTAACAGTGCCCAAGTCACCTTTTGAATGCTTTGCTGCTTAGAAATTTCTTCTGCCAGATACCCTAAATTATCTATTTCAAGTTCAAAGTTCCACAAATCTCTAGGGCAAGGGCAAAATGCTGCCAGTCTCTTTGCTAAAGCATAACAATAGTCAACTTTGCTCCAGTTCCCAACAAATTCCTCATCTCCATTTGAGACTACCTCAGGCTGGACCTTATTATTCATATCACTATCAGCATTTTTGTCAAAGCCATTCAACAAATCTCTAGGAGGTTCCAAACTTTCCCACATTCCCCTGTCTTCTTCTGAGCCCTCTAAACTGTTCCAACCTCTGCCTTTTACCTAGTTCCAAAGTCACTTCCACATTTTTGGATATCTTTTTCGCAACACCCCACTCTACTATTACCAACTTACTGTGTTAGTCTGTTTTCACATTGCTGATGAAGAATACCTGAGATTGGGAAGAGAAAGAGGTTCAATTGGACTTATAGTTCCATATGGCTGGGGAGGCCTCAGAATCATGGTGGGAGACGAGAAGCACTTCTTACATGGTGGCAGCGAGAGAAAAATGAGGAACGAAGCAGAAGTGTAAATTCCTGATAAACCCATTAGATCTCATGATACTTATTCACTATCATGAGAATAGCATGGGAAATACCAGTCTCCATCATTCAATTACCTTCCCCGGGTCCCTCCCACAACATGTGGGAATTCAGGGAGGTACAATTAAAGTTGAGATTTGGTTGGACACACAACCAAACAATATCACTGTGGCTTCATACCAACTCTCCAAAAGCATCTCATGTGAATACATAGCTAACCATGTATTCTATGAAGCCATGGCCATCTCTGAAATACCCAATCTTGTATTTATTTTCCCACTTTTTCTCTTTTTTACCCCATGTATCCTTATTTTGATGCCTGTGACTGTAGTCTTCATCCTAATAAAGCATTTGCATGTAGGCTGTACTTCAAGCTTGATTTCTCGGGAGCCAAAATTTAAAATATAGTGAATTGTTGTCTTTGCAAGATTATATTGGTAGTATCCATAGTTTACTTTAAACATATTCATATATCCAGGAATTTAGACCTCATAATGAGGTTGCATAATGAAACTCTTTGTGTATAAGAACTTTGATGTCTCAGCTTTAATTGAATAGCATTCTCAGGAAGAAAGGTGACATATTGGTCTTAAAATGAATTTTTATGTTAATTTAGTAAAGAACTTTACCAAATTGGTAACATTAATGAAATACATACTGAATAAATGTTAAATAAATATTTGTTTATTTTTAAATGTTTAGTTTCCAGTGTAATTTTGCACACCCTGCCTACAGAATTCTCTAGGATTCTTATTAGCTTGTATTGGTAACAGCAGGTGATATGCCAGTAAAAAGCTTAGTTCAAACATAATAATACATTTCTCTCATTAGAACCATCATCTACAAATGAGAAGTAGGTTGATTTATTTTATCTTAACATGCCAGTTGCCAGTACTAGCATTTACTTCTATTAATAGTGTAAGTAAACAAATAAATATGTAGAAGCCCTAGACTTCATTAGATAGATAGGCCAAGGCTATGCACAATGGTGGAGGACCTATGATTTAACATAAAATTATACTACTAAAGAGAACAAACACAGTATAACCTTTCTGCAAAGCAATTTGGCTGTGTGTAGTAAGAGCTTAAACCTATTTATCTAATTTTTACTTTAAAATATTTGTCTACATTTCACTTCCAATGAAATAGCAAAATACTATAATAAAAATTATGTTCAAGTTTTATTTATAACTAAATGTCCTTGAAAATATTCTACACTTTCTATATATATATATATATATATATATTTTTTTTTTTTTGCAATAAGCCCACTATGGATTGAACTGTGTCTCCCCAAAAAGGTATGTTGAAATTCTAACCTCCAGAACCTGTGATTGTGACTGTTTGGAAATGGGGTTTTGTGGAGGTAATCAGGTTGTGATGAAGATATTAAAGTGGGCCTTAATCTAATCTGACTGGTGTCCTTGTAAGAAGAGAAGTCAAAGAGGGTCAGAGGGGAGAGTGCCATGCGAAGACACGGCAGGGATTGGAGTTAGGCTGCCACAAGCCCAGAAATGTCCGAGGTTACCAGAAGCTGGGAGGGAGAAAGAATCATTCTCCCCCAGATGTTTCTGAGGGAGCCTGGCCCTCCATTGATTGATTGTAGACTTCCATAGTCTAGAACTGTGAGAGAATAAATTTCTATTGTTTTAAGCTACTCAGTTTGTGATAATTTTTATAGTAGGAAAAAAAGAACCTTTAATAGTTTTTAAAAATCTGTTAACAAAAACTATATCTGGGTTCCTTTGGTACGGTAGTTCTAGGTCTACGCCTATAAAAAGAGAATCTCAGTCAGATTCTTTTTTAATAACAAGTATTTTATAACTTCCTTTTTACTGCCCTAAAATGAGAATCATAAATAATGTAACTTACCTATGTAATTTCCAAAATACCGATAGTATATCATGATTGTAATCTAATCAGTATACAATATTAATTTTTAATAAAACTATATATATTTCAATCTAAATGTTTTGACAAGACTTCATTAGAAGACATGGTGCAAGAGTCCACTGTTTGCACCTACATATAGAATCACCTTAAGTGAAGCACGTAGGTTCACACAGGTTTGTTTTGATTGTTTTGTACAAACAAATCTAATACCCCAAGCAGTGTTACTGTTTGTATTATAATTTTCTGAAATAATTAACAACTTCTGTTGATTTCCAACAAAGTGCAATCATTCTTTAATTTTTTTTTTTGGTAATTGCATCTTTTACTTGATGAAACCAGCAAAAGTATCAAACCTCTGATTAGTTGTCACCGTCTCCCTTGAAATCATTAACATTGAGTCACAATTATTCCTTTCTTATATTCCCATATGTGTGAGTCTGTCCATTTTTATATGTGGGTACATATGTAAAGGTACAGGCTGATGCTGAAAGTGCTCTGGTAAAAAGGTATCCAGGGCAATTTGTTCAGTAATAGTGAGATCCCACTTTTGCAAATATGGCAGACCCCTGTTAGGTATGGGAGATGCGTAGGAATCAGGCCTCTGCCCTGGGGAGCTTTGAATTGATACAATTGACAAGGGGGTATTTTGTGAATTTGCATTATAAGTCTAGGGGGTCTTCTGGGAAGAAAATAACCAAACTTCCTTGACATCATCTCCCTAGGATTTAGCGTGAGAGTGATTCATGAGAAATGGGTGATTGGGTTGTCCTAGCCAAAGCCCATTGGTAGGAAAAGGCCACAGAACATTAAAGATTAAGTAACCACAAACACAGAGAAAAACAAAATCAGTAAGTTAAACATGGCATTGAATTAGAGAGAAAGAGAGCTGAATAGTATTTCGAATGGAGCAAATACCTCACATTACTCTCCTTCAGCCCTCCCAAGTTCATTTTATGCCCTGGGAAATAGCCGTGTTTTTGAACTCCAAAGTGATTTAGTAATTTAGCAGTCTCCAAAAGCTGTGATACATGAGGCCCCTTGTGTAAAAGGATTGCCCTGATGTCTAGGAGGATGTGTCTATCACAGCCTGAATCTCAGTAAAGGAACTGAGAAAATCTTGACTTTACGAATCCAGAACCTGGATCCATTTTCAGGGATCACTTTTCGTCAGAGTAAGCCGAACCCTTTTGAAAAATTGTCAGCACCATTGTATTATGCTACTGGTAACACCAGTGGTCAGGATTTGAGCAATGAGTCAAGAACAACTTCTGTACAGGATACAGTCAACTCTCTGTAGTAAAACCAAATGAGACAGACGTTTCTCCCCATCCTGATTATTGATAACTACACGGGCAGGGGTGGGTGGAGGTTTCAGTACATATAAAGAGGATAAGAAATAAACTCTGGAGAGGTTAAGATTTCTAGCTAGTATCAAATGGTGGGATCCCTGGGACTTGATCAGTCCCTGTTTTTGTCATTAACTTATCAATATCCCTATTTGTTTAGATCTTTAAATTCTAGTTCCCTTCTTTTGCCTTTTGTTTATTCCCACTTCCGTTTTTTACATTCTTTTGTATAAAAAAGGATGTTTAATTTTGTTTTAGTCTACATAGTACTCAAACTTCCCCATTCCTCTCTTTTTAATTATTGTAACATCTGCATAACTTTAACGTTTTAGCAGCCAACAACAGTGTGCCAAACTTTGAAGTAATAGTAATAATACCTAGTATTTACTGAGCACTTAGTATGGAAAGGTGCTATGGTGAGTCCTTCACATAAGCCATCTCATTTCATCCTCATAAAAATGAAGAAGATGAGACTTAGAATGTTATACTTGCTCTTAGCAACAGTTGGTAGTGAAACCAGTATTAAACTCAGATATTTTCAATTCTGAAACCATACTTCCAATCATTTATATTGTACTGCTGACTTAAACTTAAAAATCTAATAGAAAGAATGAGAATGAAGTTGGAGAACAGAGTTCTAGTCCTAAACCTACTATTATTTAACACTGCTTCTTTAATGTTTTCATCAAAAGATGGGATGCCATGATGTTCACACCATGTTCATGAAAATCCTAGAATTTGTACAGTTCTCTGGAACTGGGGCTTTGGTGATGGAGAATGACACAGACTGACACAGTGAAGTTCCGGGACTTTAAACTACTTTGCATATTAGGATTTCAAATAAGATTTTGTTCCATTCCTTAAAAGAGATTTGAAATCACTAGAAAAGCTGGAAATCCACATCGAGGTTAAATTATGAATTATGACTGCACAGTGGTTCTAGGTGGCCTTAGATAAATATTGCCGAACTAATACTTTATTTCCTTTAATGTTCTGGCTCCTCTCTTAAAAGCTTGTGATACTTAATTGCTTTCAAAAAGTTAGTTGGATTTAACTTTGGATGAGATAAAAGATTGTTTTTAATTAAGATGTTTAATCCTTACTAAGGGAAGCCAAGGCACTCACTTATCATTTCATACATTCAAAACTTTAATCACAGTTCCTTTTTTCTTTGTAAATATTTGCTAGAAGAGGTCAATGACAAATTGTCCTTGGGCATTTTACTTTTATTAACTTTCTGGTTAAACCATTAAGAAAACATAAGTATCAATTAAAAATTATGTTTGACTATTACCAGTTTCCAAAAATTTATTTAAAAATGTTTAAAGTGATTTGGTATTTTAAGACATCTTAATTTCTGATAAATTAATTAACAATTTACTATATTGTTTTATTTGACCAATCATTAGATCAATACTATTAGACTAATTCAGCAATAACCAAACTAATAACAAAAGAGTCAAACCTTGCTATTAACATGATTTCAATTTCTAACTAAGATGAATAAACATTCATGATTTTTTAAAATGTAGTTTGAACATTTTACCATGTTCTGTTTTGTGGATCACCAAGTTTCCGTTTTCTTTAAAGAGTGAAAATAAATCTATACAGACACTACTTGATTTTTGCCAGAATTCCAGCTCTAATATAAATTAGGAACAGCTACATAATCGAAGAGTTCAGTATTTTAAGAAAGACTAAGAATCTTCAAATTATAAACTATCGCATTAGAAAAATCATATATTTTATGAGGCTTATATGATTTTGGAAGGATATCTAACATCTCCTGTTTATGAAACATAAGCCAGGAAAGAATATATTCTATTTAGGTCAATGGTTATAAAACTTAATAGCCTACAATAGTTTTGCAAGTCTTTTATTCCTATTTTCAATTTAAAAATAAGAAATTAAAAGAGTAAAGACATAGCAATAAATTTAACTTATAGAAAATTTACTAATTTGAAAAGCAATACATCTATGAATCCATTTCCCTATATTAGAAACATATTTTTATTTTCAAGAAAGGAACACAGATGATGTAGAATAACTATCATCACATAAAATTTATTTTATAATTCATCATGCCAATAAAAAATAATGAAATGATGCTTAAGAAATCTGTGCTTTAAATCAGTAAGAGTTATTGGATTTAAAAAAATATATTACAGTTTTATTACTTGGTACTTAACATTATTAGAAGAACTGAGCAGGGCTGGGTAGTAATATTGTTATTTATTTTATTCACACATTTTTAAATTTTAGTGTGCTTTGGGTCTGGAAATTATTTTTGAATTGTATTCTCAAATTGATTTAACTGATTTAAAATATAGTATAATTTATGACTTTACTATTACCAGACTGTCTTTTGTCAATATATTTTGTTTTAACCAGTAGTAGGAATTATTTATAACTGAAAATTGAAATAATTAAAATACATTGGTGTGAAACTTAGAAATCTCAGATTTTAATAAAAAATACCATTTTCAGACTCTCTTTTGTCAATATATTTGGTTTTAACTAGTACTGAGAATTATAATTGGAATTTGAAATAATTAAAATACATTGGTGTGAAACTTAGAGATCTCAGTTTTCAATTTAAAAAATAACATTTTCAAATTTGTTATAAAATAAAGCTCTGAAAGTAATATGATTAAAAATATGATAATATATGTGAAATAATTAGTGTCATAGAAAGACTAAGGACAAAAACAAAATGGTACTATTAACAAGATTTTCAGCTATAACTTTTTGTTGTTGTTGCTGAGATAGGGCCTTGCTCTGTTGCCCAGGCTTGAGTGTAGAGGCACAATCACGGCTCACTGCAGCCTCAACCTCCTGGGTTCAAGCAATCCTCCCACCTCAGCCTCCTGAGCAGCTGGGATTACAGGTGCACAACACCACACTGGCTAATTTTTTATTATTTGTAGATACGGGGTCTCACTATGTTGTCCAGGCTGGTCTTTAATTCCTAGGCTCAGGGTCTCCTCCCACCTCAACCTCCCAAAGTGCTGGGATAGCAAGTGTGAGCCATCACATCTGGCCAGAGCTATAACTTCTTATTCTTTAATTTTTGCCATTAAAGTTGTATTATTTCAGCCATTTTAAAATATTTATTCCAAAATATTTACTGATATACTCCAACCTGGGCAACACAGTGACATTCTGTCTCTCTCTCTCTCTCTCTCGAGAAAGAAATTTGAAAGCAATTAGAAATTAAACATTTCCTTACTATTCCCCTAAAATTAAACAAAGATGCGCTCTCTCTCTCTCTCTCTCTCTCTCTCTCTGTCTCTCGAGAGAGCATCTGCTCTGTGCTAGACATTGTTCTAATAATATTTAAGGAAATTGAAAATTCACTATCATTTATTTATACTATAATTTATTTTTAAATTTATGAAAGTCAAATTTCATGCTACTTATGTTTGATTGAGTGATGTCATTTAAATGATGCCAAACCAAGTTACTATCTTCATTTCTTTTAATATCTTACATGTACTTATTTTATTGAAGTTTGGTAAGCTTCAAGAAAAAAGTAATTTTATTGTTTTTCACAATGTCCCCTTAAACTGACTGTTATCTCATTTTTGTCATGTATTGCAAGCAAATTAGTCTTTTTCCCTATTCTGAAAGATAAACAGTCTCACTTTCAGATAATGAGAAATGCACCTCATAAAAATATAAAAACTTCAGACTCTTATTCACCTCCAAATGTCTGCATCCCCCAGCTGCTGTAGGATACAGGCTAGAAAGGGTCAAACTTGGAAGGTTCTCCACCTTTTTCTGGCCCCTTCTTCCCCGTCACAGGCCTGCTTCTGGTTCCACCACGTCTGCCTCAGAAAGTATGAGGAGGAAGAAGGGGAGAGGGCAAAATCCCATGAGGTTTTCATAGTCATCAGCTACTCTTGTTCCATTCTGGGCTGTTGTTGTTGATCAAAGCTCCAGTGGAAGTACTCTTGTGGGTTTGTTTTGAAATGTTCTATAGTGGCCAGCATGAGGATATGAGCTTCTCTGGGAATGCAGCTGCTTGCACAATGTGGTCTGATTCTTGCTTCTGGGTTGACCCCTATTTTGTGGTCACCCCTGGCATGCAGTTTTCATAGTTAACGTTTCTTTAAAATGATCCTAAGTCAACTTCTGTCCAGAAGATGCAAATACTACTTATAAACAACATGCATATGCTTTTGCCCTATCAACCCCAAAGTTGAATCTTTTGCAAGAAAAGTCTTCATTTCTGTCACCAAGCAGGGTACTCCAGACAATCCTTCCCTTTATTTTGTTTTCAATGTTAGTGATTTATTAGTTCCCACATTTCCAACATTCCTAGAGACTAGAATGTTCGAGCTCTCTAAGAGATTCTCTTGAAAGCTTCACATCCCTCCACTTTGTTTAATTTTAGGGGAACAGTAAGGACATGTTTAATTTCTAATTGCTTTCAAACTTCTAGAGAGTTCTTTACTTTTTCTTACATAGTTGGAAATTACTGGCAGAATCAGTTACAAATTCCTGGATCTGGATAATGGAAGTTGTTAATAAGTATTGGTTTTGTCCTGGTATCTTAACCAAACTGATATTAGAAAACTCTTTTTGTCATGTATCATACAGACACATACCACACGTGGACACAAAGAATCCCCATAACTTTACAGTAAAGTAGATAATTTTTAAATGAATAAATTAATAATTGACAGATGGTGACTTCATACATTAATATATTAAAAGGTGGTTTTCATTCAGGCAAATGAATTGATTGTGAGGATGTGTAAATGCAGCATTTGGACTGCTAAGAAATTAGTGCAACCATATTTAGATCTGCTAGATAATAGTCATAAAGCCATAATTTAAAAAAGTTAATAACTATGCTTAGCATATTCAAGACAGAGTTTGTAAAGTTGTTGGATAAACAAAAACTATACAAAACCCTTAATAATACTAGAAGCCTTTGCATCTCAAAACATATTTTATTGGCGGTATCGGGAAGTGGTGAGTGGCATTGGGTACTGCGATATAGCAGTGGGAAATCACTTTTCTAATGAAGGCTATTAATCCACAGAAGAGAAGAATAGTGGAATATAAAGTTAAATTACACTTTGAGATTCACTGCCTTTTAGATACCAGAAATTACTTTCAACTACTCCCTTGTCACACTTACAGGAGTGCAAACCCAACATATTCATTAGATGAGAAATTATTAAGATAAGGATAAAATATTGTCTGAGAATCTCATGTTTGTACAGAATACTTTTTTGTTCTATCACACTAATATACTTAAGTATATATAAACTTTATCTTATTTATTTTGTTTTTTTACATTTCATAAAGTCCATTGCACATAATAGATGCTGCATAAGTTCTCAGATTTGTCCACTGTCTAGTTCAGCCATCCATCCTGATAGAGCAGGAGCACCGTCATCTCGGACAAATACCGCCACTTTCAGTTCCAGCTCCCTTTCTAGCCTCATGCATTTCAAGGAAATCACTTCTCTTCTGACTACAAGGAGCCCGAAGGAGCAGACCATAAATCACAGACAAGACAGCTCGGGCACCGAGAGAGGTGAGGGGAAAGTCTCTTGGGTAACTGCCAAATTTCACCCTCATGCAATGGGCCCCAGTAAAACAGTGGGCCTTAAGAGGCACATTCCTTTCCCTTCAGGTGCACTAACATAGGGAAACTAAAAGCAGACTCCGGGGATATGCCTGTAGCTGCGGAAACATGTATGGGAACAGACACACAACCCTCCGCCCAGATAAGCACAGCAAAGAGACGCAGAAGCAGTCCAAGCCTCTGATAAACTTTCCCACCCTAAAGTCTTAAAAACAGTCTGTTAAGAGGGTGTGGCTCTGACCTAACTCCACCAGCTGCCCGTCTCAGGTTTATTTAAAATAAACCTGTCTCTGTTGACTGAAAAGTCATCTTTCCTGTTTCTCTCCCCTTTAATTCTTACACATCCTTTGTTGAAATTCTCTCTATTCATTCCCTGACAAGTAATCCTCAGGTTTCACAAGCCTCAACCTATGTTCTGTGGGAAAACTTCCAAAGACATCACAAACACACAACAAAGCCTCATGATCAATTAATTCTGCACATTCCATATGTTCTGCTTTTTTCTTGAAAATTCACAATATGTAGCACATCAAAAACTGAGATCTCTTGAACAATACAATGTATTATATCTGCTTACCCAAAGTTTTTCCAATTTATTTGGCCATGCGATCCTTTTTCAGATAATACTTTAAAAATCATATAAAACTGGTGTTTGCAGGAGCACACTAGGGAAACATTGCGTTAGCCTAGTCAACATTTCAAGTCACAGGACATTCAGTAACTTCTTTTCCTTTTTCTTTTTTAGACAGGGTCTCGCTCTGCCACCCAGGCTAGAGTGTAGTGGCATGATCACGGCTCGCTGTAGCCTCGACCTCCTGGGCTCAAGCCATCCTCCCACCTCAGCCTCCCAAGTAGCTGGAACCATATGCACATGCCGTCACGCCTGGCTTTTTTTTTTTTTTGGTTATTTTTTAAAATTTTATTTTTATTTTTTAAAGCAGCTTTATTGAGGAATAGTCTACATATTATAAAATTCATCCATAATTTCATGTATACAAGTCAATGGTTTTTATTAACTTTATTGAGTGGGACAGACATCACCATAACTAAATTTTAGAACATTTTTATCCTTTAATAAGATCCCTCATGCCTATTAACATTCAATCTTTCTTCTCATGCCCATTCCAAGGCAACCATTAATCTACATTCTGTCTTGATTAGCATGCTTTTTATGGACATTTTATATAGATGGAATCATACAATATGTGGTCTCTTGTATCTGGCTTATTTTACTTGGCATGAATTGAGGTTCATCTACAATGTATCATATGTCAGAAGTCCAATCTTTTTTGTTGTTGAATAGTATCCTATCATATGTATATACCACAACTTTTTATCTATTCGTCAGTTGATGGATATTTGGGTTGTTTCCACTTTTTGGGTATTATAAATAATGTTTCTATATTTGTATGCAATTATCGTGTGTATATATGTTTTTAATTATATTGGGTATATATCTAGGAGTGATATTACTGGATCATACTCTCGCTTTAGCTTTTAGAGAAACTGCCAGACTGTTTTCAAAAGTGGCTATATTTAGAGATGTGGTTTCAACTTTGCCTAGGTTGGTCTGAAACTCCTGAGCTCAAGCGATCCACCAGCATCCACCTCCCAGATGTGAACCACTGTGCCCAGCCAATAACTTTTCAGTCAGCTCAAATCATTCATATAAGGTTGTGTAGTGGCATGATCACTACACAATACAAAGTGGCGTGATTGAAAATCTTCCTTAGGAAGGCCAAAAATTTAATTCCCAGTAAAGTTTGACTATCTTTCCATATATATCTCTTGAGCACATCCAATATAACATATTATTTCAGGAAATTATGAAATATTGCAAACATCTAAAGAGTTTAGATAATAAGACTTTCTTATCATTAAAATGCAATGCACATTACTCTTTTGTCATTTTTTTCTTTAGATCATTTTCAGGGTAGAAATTTAGAGAAGTAAAATTTTACTAATATAGTTAAAAGCCACACTTAATCCAATCATTATTGCGAATCTCTTTACAGAAAGACCTAATATCTTGCAAAATATGTGTATTTGTGTGTAATAGCATGCATTATTATTTGCATATTTTTGTATTAAAAATTCATATACATAGCATCTTACTGTGCATATCACTTTTTTCCTTTCAGTATTATATTTCCAAGTTGATACATTCAGATCATACATTCCAAAGGTTTCATTTATTCTATTTTATATATCTAGCATAATTTATTTACTCATTTCTCAAATTTGGCTACTATAAACTGGCAATGTACATTCTTGGTTGTATCTCATTATGTGTATATATGGTAAATAATTTAAGTACTGGATGGACCCTAGAGGTATAGATAAGAAATAGTAAAATTTTACTAGGAGTCACATTTTCTGGGTATTTAAGAAAACAAAATATTTATTTATTTCTTTATTTTAATTGATATAAAAGGTATATATTTGTCATATACAACACATTTTCAAATATGTCCACATTGTGGAATGGCTCAATTGAGCTAATTATTGTGTGAGTTACTTCACATACTTATACTTTTTCATGATGAGAACACCTAAAATATACTCTCTTGGCAATTTTCAAGAAAAAGTTATTAACCGTAGTCACCATGTCGAAACCCCCATTTAATTGTGAGGGGTAGAGCAATAGAAGCCATAAATATAAGTAATAATTTCAAGAAATGGTTATATTAGCCAAAATGGTTCAATTAATACCTATTTGCACATATAATGCTGAAGAATTTTTGTTCAGCCATAATGTGTTATTCTTTAGCAAAAACCTTGACACATGTAGTTACAACCATAATTAGTAACAGCCTATTAAAATACCTTAAGCTAAGAAAGCAAGATAGTTATTTTTTTTCAATTTTAATCTTTTGCTTGGTATTTTCCTTTAGCATTGATATGTCATTATAGACACAAGTGCTCTCCAAACATTAACAATGTATATAGTATGTTAGATCTACCATTCCTTTTCATAAAGAAGTATGGTCATTTAAATCAGAGTATTCACATACAGTTGAGTTTTAAAAAATAAAGATAAATTGCATTCTGGTAAATATAAACTTTCTTAGCATTTCTAATTTTACATTAAAAAGCCCAATAAAGAATTCTGTAATTTTTCAGGTAGTAGGGATGCCTAATCAAGTTTTCTTAAATTATGTATACTGCATATCTTAGCCCTTAATTTTCCATTAGCTGTTTTTAAACTATTTGCAATTACCATTAATCTAGCTTATGCGAAGTTAAAAAGACTTGTCAAAAATAAAAAGAAAATTCTGATATGGAAATCATAGTCCTTGAGTATACTGACTAAAAAACAAACTAAAACTATAATAAAATGTTAACAGAATATATCAATTTAAAAAATAACTGGCTTCAGGGAACATAGTGAGCCTTAGACTCTCCAAGAATTGTTTGTGTCACCATCCATGGACCAATTTTAACTGCCAAATTAGGCCAAAATAAAGTGCAAATGATCTTTGCTGATTATTATCGGGCTTTGACTGTGATTATAATAGTGTTATATATGATAACAGAGCCAAAAATCTCACAGAGAGAACAGAAGTCTCCTGCATGAGACTATCAAAGTAATTTTAGGTATTTTTTGACTTGGGGTTCTGATCTCCTAGTATTAGATCTTCACCTGTTTTGAATCCCGGTATCTGTACTACTAAATTTAATATGTGGCAGTGTGAAAATTGTGAAATCAAGTTCAAGGTCACCAATAGACAATACTGCTTATAAAACATAGTCAGTTAGCTTGTTCTGACCAAGGAATAGTCAAATGCAACAAAATGTTATCTTCACAACTTTTCTGTAAGTTGGAGCAGAACTTTATAAAGAATACCAATCTTCATCTGAGGCCTGAAAAATCCGAAACTGCTGTGTTTTTAATAAAATTGTCCCCATGTGATATTACTCTTTGGAAATCGCAAAACTACGAATGGTCTTGTTTTTCCTATCTGCCATGAATCACCAGAGATCTGTTTCATCTTAAAAATTTCACTCTCCAAAGTGAACATCCTTCCGTAACACACAAACTTGATTTGGAAAACAAACTTAATTGCAAAGCACCAATTTGTCTTCAGTATTCATTATCTGTGAGTGTTTATTACTGTCCTAGAAAATTATATAACAATTTTCTTTTAATTATCTTCCTGAGGATACACTTCATTTTCTGATGACAATTGGAAAACGTCCAAATGGCGACCAGCCATAATTATGATATGTTACTTAATCAGAAGCTTCAGTAGCTATTCACAGTCACTATGTTTATTAACTTCAGATTCAAATCATAACATTTTTCTAAACTTGTTCATAAAGTATTAAGGTATGCCATAGATATGTAAAATTTGATGAATTTAAGTGGTTTTGTAAAAAATTCTTTTGTAAAATTGTCTTTCATTGACTCCTGCGATGTGGAATAATTAATATATACATAAAATATACACATAGATATAAGGAAGGAGTCAGGTATTTTTATTCTTATAAAACATATTATGGTAAACAAACATGTAATTGGATCAAGAAGAAAGGCTTCCACCAGACACTGAAGATTTCTCTGACAGAAAAGAAATACAAAAGAAATGATAGAGAAGAAAAGCAATAGGACATTTAGAAAAAGAAAAGAAGGATTTCTCCTCTTTGAGAACCTGGAGATTCTGCATGTGATTGCGGTTTTGCAAGAAGGGAAAGAAGCCAACAAGCACTTTTCAAGTGTTAGAGCATCAAACCACGTTGTTTCTTAGGTTTGTGTATTAGCACATGTGGCGTGGTCAAGGAGAAGCCTAGACAGAATTATACTCACATCTCCGGGAGTCATAAGAAAGATTTCGTCGTGCACAAGAGAAAAGGGACATTTTATTATCATTTTCTTATACCAAACCCATTTATTGAGTAAGCACTTAATAAATGTGAGCGAGCGGTTCTATTAATGGTGATGTTACTGAAAAGATTGCTGGATTAAGTGCAGCTACTGGATGCTTCCAGCAGGGGGAAGCAGACCTCTTCATAGTTGGAGTGACTGATTTCAAAGGTGGCCCATCTGCAACTAACAATGACCAAGGAAATGGTTTGTTGATATTCCAGAGTTGAAATCACCAAAACATGACGATGCTAGTCTATCTCCTTAATCATCCTTCATCTG
This sequence comes from Theropithecus gelada, assembly GCF_003255815.1. Taxonomy (NCBI): domain Eukaryota; kingdom Metazoa; phylum Chordata; class Mammalia; order Primates; family Cercopithecidae; genus Theropithecus; species Theropithecus gelada. The sequence continues at coordinate 11,621,531 of NC_037669.1, read as the reverse complement.
TAAACATTTATTCCTTCAAACTGCATTTTTTAAAGTAAATCTGATGAAGGCAATAAATATTTTAGAATTAGCACATGAAGATACACAAAGTATTTTATATATTATATACACTGGTAAATGGATTTCTCTCCTCTAGTCCGTAACACAACTTCAATTAATAATTTATATTCTGGACTCCATATTGAATCTGGAGCCTAGAATCATAGACTACTAGGCAGGAATCTTCAAAATTTGAGCATAGTTGCAGACAGGTTGGAGGTGCAAGCCACGACTTCACAACTTTGCCATTCCTACTTAGCTATGACTATGCCCTTGATTTTTCTATGTCCTGTCCAGCTGCAATGAAGAGAGCTAGCAAAGGTTTCCTAATAATATTTAATCAGAATTCTAAGCTTATCAACATGCCCACTCAGACAATTGAAACTGCTCCTACACACATGCCCTTGTCTTGCTCTGCTTGTCTGAGTTTCTTGCAAGGTAAACTGAGAGCAGCCAGAATTGCTGGGTTTCTCCCAGAAACTCAGTCTCTTTGCTTCCAAGTCTGACATCCCAGCTTAAAGTTAGAATTATGAATAAATAAATATTAGTAGCACCTTTTGGAGTCATGATGAACTCATAATACAAAACTTGAGCCCTCAAAATTCATTACTTTGTAGTTTCCCAGGTACCTTTCTGTGAACAACGCCTATCATAAATCATTTATATTACAGAAAATGTTTGTCATTATAACTGTTTTGCTTGCTAATTTGTTCTTTTTGGTCTATAAGGCTGAACGTTTTGACTCTATTTGAAGAGCAAACAAAAACAGTGAACAACTCTTTAGGAATAGTGGATATGCTATTGATATGGAATTTTAAGTTTTATGTGTGTGTGTGTAAGAGACACACACAGAGAGAGAATGTGATATATAGATATACATATATGTATAGTGTGTGTGTGTATATATGTGTGTGTGTATATATACATATATATAATCTTTTGATACCACCAAGTTCAGAGCAAAAACTTTTAGACTGCAGTCAATGGTTTAGGTGTCTAAAGGGAGGTAGCATGTCCATATTTGGATGGGAGGTGAGACAGACATGCTTGAAGATGCAGGGATGATGCATAGCAATACAGGAGAGGGGATCACGCAAAAGCTGAGAGAGGAGGTTTGAGATGAAAGCTGCTGCACCACTATGTACAGATATGCACAATGTCCATTGTACAATTCTGGGAGGAAAGTAAATACCAATTCCAGTGGAATCTTTGTGAGTCGTGCCCTTGGAATTGTGCAGTAGACAATACACAAATCTATTGACCGTGTATGGTAGTCTTACACATAACAAGTGACAAAGAACACAAGAAACTCCTTACAAATATTTACGTGGTTGCTGGATTATGTAACATTATGCCTAATAAGAACCTGAAATATTTAGTTTGGATAAAAACAGAAAGGATGACCACAGAATACTGGAAATTTCAGAGTGGAGAGATACCGTTATAGTTTAAACAAATATTTGCTAAAAACCACCCAAAACTTACTTTGCTTATTGTCCTATCAGCTAAGCTTTTCCCTTTGTATGCTACTTTGCAATTCTGTGATCAGAACTAATCTTAATTTTCCATTCCCTTGATGAAAAAAATAACCTATTAGTTTCATATGTATTTGTTCCTATTGTCTTTGGATTTCTATGCCATATTCATTTTGCTGTTCACTTGAAATAATCTTACGTTTGTTATCTTGTCTCCTCACAGCTGAGCCTCTTTCAAGCTATCCCTGTTCTCCATCCTAGAGTTTAATCCCATTAAACATAGATCTATTGTTACAAATAGTGCATAGAGAGATGTATACTCTCAATAAGAACTCTTCCCTGAGTGGTCATGGCTTCGATACAAGTTTTTTATCTCTCTCTCTTTTATATTGAACAAGAAAATCAGGGCTATTTTTTTCTCATTGAACTAATTTAAGAGTATTATGCTTCAGCTGCTGAATGAAGAGATCAGTCTATATGATATGATTTAAAAGGAGCCAGAATCACTCAAATCTATGTAAAATGATTAATATATACACCAGTAGTTGGCAGGTTGTCTGGTTTTACAAAGTCTCCTAGGTTTCGCGACCGAGAAGGGACAATTCATTGGGAAAATTGATTTTACTAATGTATCACATGTTCCTGGATTATTGAATTCCTACTTATCTGTCAAGACATCGCTGAGACACCACCTATTCTTTGAAGGAAAACACGTTAATTACTTCCTTCTTTCATATGTGAACTTCTGTACATATGGATGTCTTCTCAGGGCTCACACCACCTGTTTTGGAAATAAATGTTTACGACACTGTCTGTAAATGACTGGAGGGCAGCAAACTGAGGTTACTCACCACAAGGCTCAGCAAACTCCCAGCAGGTAGAAGACAGGCAATCACTGTTTTCTGAATCAGACTGAGAAGGGACTAAAGAGAAAAGTTGAAAGGAGAAGCAATTACTGACTATTTTCTGCATGCCACTCCTCTGCCAGGTTTTCTTTTGTGGTTATCTTTTAAACTTTCCTGTAATTTTCCAACAATTCTGCTAAGAGAATGCCATCCAGAATGGTTCAGAGAGAGAACAATTGGAAACAGTCTTTTTCATTACCCAACATGTCTTGTTTTCCAGTATTGTTCAAAATTAGGTCACTGCTGAAATAAGCTAATATTTGCATCTCAGCTGACTCACTTAAAACAAATGTTACTGCAAGTAGAAAGGAGAAGAGGAGTAGTAAAGGAATTTTAGAGCACATCATGAAAAGATTATGAACACTTTATATCCTTCACAAGAAAAGCTAACACTGGCAATATTTACATAGACATTTTCTTATTGGACTTAAAATTATACAAGTGGTTACTTTAAAAAAATACTTTGTAACTTTCTCTATTAGAAATATTTAGTTTAGGCTATTTTAAAGCACCATTAGCACGAGTTGATGAGAGAAAGACTGTGTAATATATACTATAGCTAAACTTAAAGATAACACTATTTAAGAATTAATAATAGAAAAAGTATTTTATGACTTTCCCTAGAGGAGATCTCGTTACCGCAGTTCCCTGGCACCTCAAATGTGTTATACTTTATAAGAACCAGCATTGATGATTTTCATATAAGTGTAGGTAGATGTTTGTATATTATAAACAGTGAATATATTTCAAAAATAAAATCTGGCAATGCTAATGAAGTTTGAGTTGTTACATAGAAATAGACACTTGCCATTTGTGGCTACCCAAAACATTTTAAATTATTTTCCCCCTTGTGGTAATATAGTGCCCCATATTCTCAGGTCGTTAATTATCTTTCCCAAGATAAAATAAAATAAAAATTTTTATTGCCAATGTATGCACATGTAACTTAAGTCCCACTCAATAAACATACCCATGCAAGAGTTTGAATTGGAGGTGAGTTTTATGGGGAATCAGTGAGATCTTGCTTCTTGCTCCTGGTGTGGGCGGAGGTGGAACTGGGTACCTCTGCGCTCAGTGGCTGCAGCAGCAGCAGCAGTTTCCTTATCAGGCCAGCTCTGCAATGTTGTTTGAGGACTATTTCTGCAATCTCACCCTTCAGTGTTCCTATAATACTGTGAAGTTTCAAACGTCCTTTAATAAATCTATTTGAGCTCAAACTAGGTACAGTAAATTATTCTGTTGTCTGCCAATAAAAATGCATATCTTATTTTAAAGATTCTACACCTGATGCCCTCATAAACCCAAAAATTCATTTTTTAACTTGACTCATGGAAGATCCTTGAAAAACATTTGTTGATGATGACGGTGGTAGCAAGCATTTGCCAAAACATAATTTAATGAGATACATTTTACTCACAATTTGTACTCACTTTCTCTTTTCCTCAATAAGAATGTCCATGTTATGTATTTGAATGGCATAAATCTCTATATTGTTAAGAAAGAAGATGTATGAATTATGAAGGCCATTTCTTAAAATTCTGATTTGAAATCCTAACTTAGATATGCTAAGAAATATGTTTTCTGAAACCTCTGTAAAAATAATAATTACACACTCACACACATACACACACATACGTATATGAGAAACATTCATTTTCTTATATATCTTTTGGAACTAGTTCAGAGACATTTCTGCAGCCAAATACATCTGTCAGTTTCTTTACCATAAAAAGCAAAATTGCTGAATTTCAGCAAATCATCACCAGTTAAATGAAAGAAAATAGAGTAACGTGAAGCAGTATAAAAAATATCTCTTATCATCTGTGAATGCTCCAAGTGTTTTCAATTTTGCACATCTACCCTTAAAAATTACTGTTTAAAGTTTTCTTTTTTCTATAATATCTGAGAGGGAGATGATATGACAAAATCAATATTTAATATAACTTTATTCATGTCCTAACAAACTAAACTGCTTAAATCGTATTCTTTGATGTTCTACAATATTAGAATCATAAAGGGTTTAGATTTTATTGGTTTATGAGCAAGCTTGAAGTACTTTCCTAACCTTTTTCCCCTTTATACCTCAAGGGCACATAATTAAATTGATTACGACCCTTGCTCATGACTCGTTCTCATCACAGATCCGTGTTCAACCCTCTTTTAAATATTGCTTCCTCTTTTGGTTTTCTAATTATATAACGCATATCTGTGGCACTTTTTGCCTATGGTTTCTGTTTTCCATATTTTGCCAGCATGCACTCTTTGCGGAATACCAAACTACTACAGAAGATACAACAGAAATGGGAAACCTAGCCTCAATCCTTTAGTAAATGACTCAAAATCTTTTATGGGGAAAGAACACACTCATCATTAAACAGCAATTTGTAACAAAAATAAGAGTTAGCATATGACTTCTAGGTAAAGTTATTGCTTTCACAAATTAGAACTGCTGGAAGCTTCGAAGAACATTAAATGAACAGATACACTATTTGAAACCAAGGCTCAATTAACTTGTACAACTCATGGCTGTCCTATTAGCTATATGTTAACATGTTGTGCTTTTTATAGATGCCACCTCAAATCCAAACTAGCAGATGAATGAGAGATGAATACCATGTTGCTCATTTATTTCCAAGTATGATTTAGTTGTAGGTCACTCTTTGGAGTTCTTAAGTGGCATTTAGTAAATAAGGAAACCTGAACTCTGTAACAAAAACCAAACTAAATATTCTTCTAGCAAATACATCATGTGGAATTAAAATAAACTCACACTTTACCTTCTAGGATTCAGCACTGTGACATATTCTACAATTATATTGGTCGTATGCATATTTTTCATATATGCCCCATTGACTCATCTTCTTTACATATAGATAGTTATGAACTATTCTTAAGCTAGAAGATTTTTTTTATGGGAGAGCTCATGTGGTTGAAGAAACGCCAGAATTAGATGACTAACATTTGGAGTCCTGTTACGGAGGTAAAAAATGGAGTGACAGAAGAACAGATAAAGCAAAGATTAAATATAAGGGATCCTCATGTTAATAACCAGCTGAAATTAAAAGTAGTTAAATGTTTTAAAAGAAAGTGTATATATATGTGATGGCTTTCAAAGGCTAACCAAAGGCAAATAGGCATCATTTTTTATTATTCCAGCATATCCCTGTATTTGTCTTCTAGGGCTGCCAAAACGTAATACCTCAGACTGGGTGGCTTCAACTGCAGAAATTGATTTTCTCACAGTCCAGAGGCTAAAATCCAGCACAAAGTGTTTTCAGATTTGGTTTCTTCTGAGGCCACTCTCCTTAGCTTGCAGATGGCTGTCTTATTGCTATGTCCTCCCATAGCATCTGTGTGCGCGCATGTGCACTCCTGCGTTCTCTCTGCATCAGGTTGGATTAGGATATACCCTCATAATGGCTTTATTTTAATGTAATTATCTTTTTCTTTTTTCTTCTCTTTTTTTCTTTCTTTCTTTTTTTTTTTTTCTCTGAGACAGAGTTTTGCTCTTTTGCCTGGGCTGGAGTGCAACTGTGCAATCTCGGCTCACCGAAACCTCCACCTCCCGGATTCTAGCGATTCTCCTGCCTCAGCCTCCCAAGTAGCTGGGATTACAGGCATGTGCCACCATGCCCAGCTGATTTCGTATTTTTAGTAGAGATGGCGTTTCACCATGTCCCTCAGTCTGTCTTGAACTCCCGACCTCAGGTGATTCGCCCACCTTGGCTTCCCAAAGTGCTGGGATTACAGATGTGAGCCACCGCGCCCAGCCTAATCAACTCTTTTAAGGACCTATATCACAAAATAGTCACATTCTGAAGTACTAGGAGTTAAGCTTCAACACATACATTGTTTTTCCTGGTGTCGGGGAAAGCAATTCAGCTCATATTAAACACTCTAACTTGAATATCACCCAGATATGTTATGAGACCTATATTTTAATAGAATTGGAAAAACTCAATTTTCCTAAACAAGCAGTATTTTATTGCCTTCTCACTTTTGGAAAATATATTCTTTCTCCGTTTTTCTTTGTCATAATTTTACTCATCCTTTAAGAGTCCATTGCTTCATCTGAGGGCATTTTTTACCTACTTGTCTAGAAGTAACCACTCCCCTTGACTTCCATTAGTCTTTTGTTTGTTCCACTCTTTTAGAACTTTTATCAAATGCCATCTTCTATCAAAATTGATGTACACCTTATTTGCACATTCATGCTGGAAGGTATTTTACAGAACTATTTTCTTGTTTTTTTAATGCCTGGCGTACAGTGGATACAAATATGGTTTGTTGACTGGTTAAAATTGAATGATGTAAACATATTAGTTATATTTTTTCTCCAGTCTGTTAACAGTTTTTCCTAATGTTTTCAATTTTATCCAAGTATGATTTGCCATAAAACTCCCCAAGAATTCACAGTTCACTTTTAAAGATTGCTTTGTTTATAATATTTTAGGAATATCCGAAAATATTTCTCTCAGTATTTATTAGAGAGACCAAAAAAGCAACAATGACAAGCAAGATTGTAAGAACCAATTAGCAAACTCGATCTAATTCGTTTACCTGAAACACATCACCTCAACATATAGGTACACATTCTTTTGAATCATAAACACAGACCACATGCTGGCCTATAAAGCAAATCCCAACAGATTTCACAGGATTGGTAGCATGCAACTAATTTTTCTAGCCACAAATAAATTAAGTCTGATATAAATAGTAAAAATAAATGTAATGCCTATATTGCTAGAAAATTATAATTTATCAAAACAGATCGTAGAAGAAATGCAAGGTTAAATAGTTTTAAAAGCATTATAAAATTTTTAAATGTCATCTATTCTTATTTTTTATAATTTGAAGTGTTCTTCTTGCTCCCAAACACAGTATCTCTAATTCAGCCTCTAGAATAGCAGGTTATAAATACCTTTAAGGCTCATTACACACAGTACTCTATGGAAGAATTGTCAACACTATGAAAAAGAATGCTAACAGAACATCATGAAAGTCTGGAAGAATTACATCACTGAAGATGATGTCATTGTTACAGAAAAAGCCTTGAAAGCTTTTCATCATGCCTGAAACAATAAATTCCTGCTGGAGAAATCTGTGTTTAGATGTTGTGCATGACTTCATAGAATAATGACAGAGCAAATCAAAGAAATTAGGAAAGAGGTTGTGAATATGCAAAAAAACAAAAAACAAAACAAAACGGTGGGGGTTGGTGGGTTAAAAGATATGAATCTTAGAAGAACATCAAGTGCTGATAGACACTACACCAAAGGAATACACAGAAGACAGTTTCATGGAAATCAGTACTTCTGAACCAGTGTCAGACAATGAGGATGAAGGCATCGAAGAATCAGTGCCAGAAGACAAACCGACTTGAGTCAATCTGGGAAGGGTTCTAATTATTTATGGATTATTTACAATTATTTTATGACATGTACCCTTCAGTAAATGGTGGGAGAAGGATTGGTATTGTATAGAGACATTTTTAGAGAAATGAAAACACAAAAAAGCCAGACAGAAATTACAATGTATTTCTGTACATTTTTACTCTGGGTGCCTGCCTCTCCTGCTTCCTTTTCCGCCTCCTTCACTTTGCCCACCTCTACCACCCTTGAGACAGCAAGACCAACTCCTTTTCCTCCTCCTACTCAATGTGAAGATGGCAAGGATGAGAACCTTTATGATTATCCAGTTCCACTCAATCAATAGTAAATATCTTTTCACTTTCTTATGATTTCCTTAGTAACATTTTCTTACAGTATATCATACATATAACATATAAACTATGTATTAAAAGACTATGTTATCAGTAAGGCTTCTGGTCAACAGTAGACTATTAGTAGTTAACTCTTTGGTGAGTCAAAATTTATATGTAAATTTTCAACTACCCAGGGAGTCAGCACCGCTAACTCCTGCATTGTTTAAGGTTCAACTGTATTTTTACTGTTTTATAAAAAACTATAGAAGTTTTTAATAGTTTTGTAGTGATGTAATATTGTAGTTTTAATCTTTATTTCCCTACTAGGTAATGATGTTGAACATCTTTTCACGTGTTCATTTTCCATTTGTATGTCCTATTCTATGAAATATCTCTTTATGTCTTTTGTTCATGTTCCAATTAGATTTTTTATTGTTGAGTTTTGAAAATTTTGTTTTTCTTTTCTAGATACCAATCATTTGTTAGATATGTTGCTTGCATTATTTTACAGCTTTTCATATCATCACCTTAAGTAGGTCTTTCACAGATAATTTATAAATTTTTGATGAAATGCAATTTATTAATTTTTTCTTTTATGGATTATGCTCTTGGTATAAAGTCTTAAAAACTCTCACCTAGCCCTAAATCCCAAATATTTTCTCATGGTTTTTTTCTAGAAGTTTTGTATTTTACAACTAAGCCTGTGATCTAGTTTGTATTGACTCTTGTGTAAGATCAAAGTTCTTAGGTCAAAGTTCTCTTTCTTTTTCTTTCTCTTCCCTCTTCTCCCTCTATCTTTCCTTCCTTTTTTCTTCCTTCTTTCTCTCTCCCCATCCTCCCTTCTTTCCCTTCTTTCCTCCCTCTCCCCATTCTTCTTTCCTTTCCTTCTTTCTTCTTTCTCTTTCTTTTCTTTCTTTCTCTTTCTTTTCTTTCTTTCTCTTTCTTTTCTTTCTTTCTCTTTCTTTCTTTCTTTCTNTCTTTCTTTTCTTTCTTTCTCTTTCTTTTCTTTCTTTCTCTTTCTTTCTTTCTTTCTTTCTTTCTTTCTTTCTTTCCTTTCTTTCTTTTTCTTTCTTTTCTTTCTTTCTTTCTTTTCTCTTTTTCTCTTTCTTTCTTTCTGTCTCTTTCTCTCTTTCTTTTCTTTCTTTCTTTCTTTCTTTCTTTCTTTCTTTCTTTCTTTCTTTCTTTCTTTCTTTCTTTCTTTCTTTCTTTCTTTCTTTTTTTCTTTCTTTCTTTCCCTCCCTCCCTCCCTCCCTCCTTCCTTCCTTTCTTCTTCTCTTTCCTTCCTTCTTCTCTTTCCTAGACATGTCCAGCTACTCCAGTTGCACATATTGAAAAGGCCATCTTTCCTCCATTAAATGGCTTCTGTATCTTTATTTAAAAACCAGTTGGCAACATTTGTACAGGCCTATTTCTGTGTTCCATATTGTGTTCTATTGATCTATGTTTATATCCTCCTGTCAATACCACATAGCTTTATAATAAGTCTTAAAATCATGTAAACAGATTCTTCCAAATTTATTTTTCTTTGTCATGATCATTTATAACTATTTTGGTTCCTTTGTCTCCTCATATAAATTTGAGTATAACATTATCTATATCTATAAGAAATCGTATGGACTTCAAAAACAATTGTGCTAAACATTTTTCCATCTGGGGAAAAGTAAAATCTTTATTATTTTGACTTTTTCAATCTATAAACATAGTCTGTCTCTGCATTTATTTAGATTCTGTTTGATTTCTTTGATTTGTGTTTCACAATTTTCAGCATATAAGTCCTATCTATGTTGTTGACAGCTATTGCATTTTTTTAGACATTGAAAATGGTATTTTATTTTAAATTTTGTCTTTCACGGGGTCATTGCTAACATATAAAAATAAAAATAATTTGTATATTTTTTCTTATATCTTGTGACTTGGCTGAACTCACATATTTTGAGGAATTTTTTTGGTAGATTCATTTCAATTTTCTATGTAGGCAGTCTTGTCACCTACAAATAAAGACAGTTTTACTTATATTCCAGTTTGTATGCCTTTTATTTCATTTTCTTGCATTATTGTACTCACTAGGTTTTTCAGAGATGTGTTAAGAATGCTGAGAGTACACATCCTTGTCTTTTTCCATAACTTAGGAGGAAAACTTTCAGTTTTTTGAAGTGTTTTACTTGTCCCCAAACACAAATAACTTCATAAATCAATAAATTTGACAACATTGAAATTGGAAGTGTGATTCATCTAAAAGCACTATAAATAAAGTAGAAAGTCAAAACACAAACTGGAAACAAATACATCTCTATAACTGGGAAACACTAAATAAACAATGCTTGGTATCAATCAAATCAGCAAAAAGGAGAGCAAGCAACTCAAAAGAAAAAACATAAACAAGCACTTCATTAAAGAGGAAAACTAAAAGATGAATAAAAAATGAAAAACCAAACAACATAACACCCCTAATCTTATTAGTAATAAAGGGTAAAGCAAAATAAAAATCATTAATTCTTCACTCATGAGATTTGTAAAATTTTGAAAGTTGGATAGTACCAAGTATTTCTAAAGATACAGTACAGCTGGCATGTGTATTGAAAGTGGGTGTATCCATTGTTTCAACAACTATGGAAAATAATTTGGAATGTTTTAGTGTAGTAGGTTTGTCATTCTGAGAAATAAATGCAGAGATTAACAAATAGGAGTGGAAGTGCAGTAGAGCAGAGAGGCAGCTGTTGTCTTGCAATAGAGACATGACAAAGTCTCTGCAAGTGCAACAGAAACTCTGAAGCAAGGATTGCCCATTAAAAGTTTTGCTGCTGGTGGAAATGTCGGGAACCTTTTCCGTACTCTGCTCAGTTATTATCCAGCAGCCACTCTGAGAAAACCTTAACTCAAAGACTAGAAAAGACGTTGAAATTAGTAAATCACATTACTCAAAGTTGGATAGCAAGTCTTTTCTCAAGGAGAATCTGAGTAGTCCTTCTCCCTGTTGGCCACATCTAGGAAAGTGGATGATGTGTATACTCTATGACTCAACAACTTTGCTCCCAAGATATACAGGTTGAGTACCCCTTGTCTGAAATGCTTAGAAGTGTTTTACATTTCAGATTATTTTGGGGGGATTTTGGAATATTTGCATATATATAATGAGATATCTTGGGGATGGGACCCAAGTCTAAACACAAAATTCATTTATGTTTCATATATTCCTTATACACATAGTCAAAAGGTAATTTTATACAATATTTTAAATGATTTTATGCATGAAACAAAGTTTGTGTTGAGTATTTATGTGTGAAATTTTCCATTTGTGTTGCCATGTCAGCACTTGGAAAGATTTGAGTTTTGGAGCAATATGAATTTCAGATTTTTAGATCAAAGATGGTCATTTGCGTATTTTAGAAACACGTTTGCACATGTGCACCAGGAACAAGTTCTTGGCAGTACCGTTTTAATTCCAAAATACTGGAAACAACTGAAAATGCTCATAAGTAATAGAATGGATTGGTAAATTTTGTTATACTGATGCATTGCTGTTGGACATTAGTAAAAATAAGTGTCACAGCTAGACACACTGTTATATACAATAGCATAAATAAGTCTCCAGAACATAATATAAAAATAATGTTTCTGAAGACCACACACAGTTTTGTCCAATTCATGTAAAGCTCAAATACTTGCAAAACTAAACAGGATATTCTTTATGGACGCAATTGTGTTAAAAAATATGACGAGGCCAGGTGCTGTGGCTCATGCCTGTAATCCCAACACTTTGGGAGGCTGAAGTTCCAGACCAGTTTGGCCAACATGGTGAAATCCCATCTCTACTAAAAATATAAAAGTTAGCCCGGCTTGGTGGGGCACGTCAGTAATCCCAGCTGAGGCATGAGAATTGCTTGAACCCAGGAGGCAGAGGTTGCAGTGAGCCGAGATTGCACCACTGCACTTGGGTGACAGAGCAAGACTCTGTCTCAAAAAAAAAATTAAAAGACAAAACAAAATAAAATAAAAAGACCAAATCAAACAAACAAACAAACAAAAATCCAAAAAAAAAAAAAAAACCAAAAAACAAACAAACAAAAAAATCCTGATGCTAAGCAAGTAAATAGCAACCACACAAACCTTTGTGGAGAAGAGAGAAAAGGGGATCAAGGAGGACCACACAAATAATTTCAAAGATAAGTCCACATTATAATGTCTTCAACTAAAGGCAGGTACATAGGGTTTTGTTGTTTATGCACTGGTTTTATTTATGTTTTAAACATAATTTTTAAATATTATTTTATATTAATGCCACATTTAATCAAAGCAATTAGTTGAAATGTCTCAATGGTATTGCTCTAACTGAAGAAGCTGGACTTAACTATGACTGTTTTTACTGGAGGTAGTTTGGAAGTTAATGTAGCTGGACATCTAAATAGTTGGGCAATTTACTGACCATAGGCATCTTTGTGTCTCTATCTATGTAAAAATGGGTACAGGATGCAAACTAGTAAAATATACTGTACATGCCAGGATTCCTGCGCTACACACACCTCTTTTTAAAATAATTTGTCTCACCCACACCTTATTCTGGGAAGCTGATGTTTTTTTGTTTGTTTGGCTTTTGTTTCATTTTTAAATTTAACCACATTTCCACCTTCATTTCCATGATTCAATGAGGAGTGGGGTTTTGTTGTTTTTGTTTGTTTTATGTCAAACTAGCCCACTTATGGGCCAGCTAGTGCTATATGGCCATTAGCTGGTATAAAAAGACACATTCTTTCAGTGATCTGATTTTCTGGAAAACGCACAAAGACCATGGCAGCTAACAGCAGGATGGTAGGAAATGAAGGGGTAGAAGAAGCCCAAAAGTTTTATCAGATGAAATCGGGTAGAGAGACCAAGTGACACAACAGTAATAAGATAGCAACATCTATAACTCAGGAGAGGAATTAATACGCGAGGCAATGAAAATAAACTCAGAGAAACAACCACCATAGTAAAAACAACCTGAGATGTCATGAGAAAGTACAAAAGTGTGTTATGACCGAGTGCAGAGTAGCAGTCCTTGGTGCCTGACAATTTTCCAGTCCACATTAATTCCTCTTTTCCTTGAAATAGCTCCAATGAGACACTGTTCCTTGCAAAGAAAAAAAAGCCAGATAAAAGTAAAAGATTGTTATGCATGGAATGTAATTTTGTATGACTTTTACTGACACTTTCATTTTATTTTGCTTCCCTCCCGCCAATTTTCCCTTCCTATTTTCTTACAAATGTGAAATTGTGTTTTCTTGCTGTATTTAAGGTTTCCTTCTAAGCCACCTGTAACCGTTCAGCATATTGTTTTGTACAAAAATAAACTTCCTTAGGCAGAACAAAGGTGTAATGAAATCTCTACAAAACGGTCTGGAAACTCACGATTAATTACTTATTGGAAATAGTGCAAAAAATATGTTTGGAAGGCACTTTTGGAACAGAAAGAGAGTACTATGAAGGAAACACACAGAGAAGAGGAACATTTGTAGCATGTCTTCCTCAGGAAGATAAAAGTAGGGGACAAATGTGGCTTTCCTTTTCTGTTTGGAGAGAGTAAAAAACTATAGGGCAAGAGCCATAAAAAATGTGTAACATTCTCCTACTTTTTATTTGTAATCTTCTATTTTCCCGAAGAGATCTGAGGCAAAACCAATAAAGTAAAAAAACCTACGATTTTGTCTTTGGGAAGAGCAAGGCAAGGAGCTGGGGTTTGATGGTGTCAGTGCTTTGTGAAGTGTGACCATTTTCCCAGGTGGGTTTTGGGAGAAATGGATGGTCTCAGCTCTTGAGAAATAAGAAAGATCCTCTATTTTGGGGGCTAACTCTAAGAAACAGAGAAGACAAGTTTGAGTCCTGGAAGGGTATGGTACTTTTTAATGCCACATTAGGTGGGGTTCCCACAGACAGACACACAGGTTTTTTTTTTTTTTTTTTCTTTCCCTGATGGTAAGAAAAGGAGCTTTTCTACATTTTTTGGTCTTTGGCAACCCACCCAGGAGGCTGGTCTTTGAACTCCTCCACATCCATTCCCACAGACACTAAATTTATCTAGAGCAGACTTTGGCTCTAAACTCAGAACAGATGGAGAGAAAGATGCTGTCTAAGAAAAGCAGAAATGACGAAACTGCATTCTGGTTTGAATGTTCTTCATTAAGAGTGTTTATTGTGTTAATGCTGTGACTACATCATCCTACTCTAAGGGTAAGCGGCCACTGGTCTGAGTATGGCCAGAATGATGAGTAATATGATTCCAATTTTGTGTGTGTGTGTGTGTGAGCCAACAATAAAGTGAAGGATAAAATGAAGAGAGGAAAATAAGACAGAAAAGAAAGATCAGTCTTTCCCTAGAGAGTCGTGCTCATTAGGTCTACGTAGTGGCAGGCACTGGTCTGGAGAAGTGCATGTGGAAATCTGTATATGTAAACTTAGGTCAGTCTTATTAGCAGATAAATAGGAAGAGCATTGCCCAAATTCTCTTTCCTTCCTGTGAGGTCATGGAGACTAAAACACAAAATCTGCCAAAAATCACATGAAGAAGTATAGGAAAAATAAATGGACCTGTATTAAATTTCTAAAAACAATTTAAGAAAATATATAAGATTTTCAAGGACGTAGCTCTGAGAGATCTAGGTTAGATCAGAGTTTATTTCTGCAATTAAAACTGAACAGTGATAAATCCAATTGGTGGGTCAATTCTGACGATTTCAAGGATGTTCCTAAGACCTTCATGAATGAGTAGGTTTCTTGATGGCCCAGAATACATTCCAAATATCCAGAATATCCCACACATTCTCTGACATTACTTCTCAGTATTTGTGGAAATGGTATACTGAGCTGGTAAAAATTAAGAACCTATTTTTCATGAAAATTATGGCAAAATAAAGTGTAATTCTCACTTCCTATATTTTGCATCATGCATGAAACCTTTTACACCATGTGATGAGACTGGATACAGCCAATCCAGTTCTTGTCTTAAGTCAGTGAGTGTTTTTTAAATTTGAATGTGATACTTATTCACTTGGGAAACATCTATACAATTCTGATTTGATTCACTAAATCTGGGCTGGGTTTCTGAATTTCTACCAAGTTCCCAGGTTATGCTGTTGTTGCTGGCTCCAAAACTACACTTTAAGCAGCAAGGAACAGGTGACAAAAAGATGCACTTCTTGTACCAAATAGTTCCCTAATGAATTTTTATACAATTCTATATTTTCAGTAATTACTCTTGGAGAACATTTAAAACAATTAAAATTCTTAAGTTAGGAGAGAAATACTGGATGTAATACCTGTGCTGTATTTTAATTTTTATTGGTAGAGATGGCAATGGTATATCAGAAGAAAACTCATGTGAAGACACCAAGCATATGTAAATAAAAATATTTTTGTACATAAATATGTAATTAGTTTGATTTAATGTTAATCATTTAAGTCAGTCTCAATAGTCTTTTCCTCAGACATCAACTTATTTACGAATATGTAACAGAGCTCCTGTCCTATTTTGGCACTCATTAAATATTTGCTAAATGAATGAGTAAGTGAGGATTGTGTTTAGAAGTTTTATGCTTTATGGCAATTATATATCATAAGTAATCCTTATAAATATCTGTAAATGATAAACTCATCTTTGGGAAGAGAATTAACCCTTTCCTTTTGTCTATTTGCCCAGGACCCCTTTTATGCACATTTACACACATTTATACATCTTGCACACCACATACTATGATCTGATGGAAGGTACTCTGTCCTATTCTTTGTCCCCAACACTACTTTAGAAGCTACCATATAGATTCACTGATATAAACAGTTGGAAGTGTTGTAGGAGATCTGATCAACCTTTGTGCCTAAGATAAGAAATTTTGATTTTTATGGGAAAAGAAAAAACCTAAAAATTGAGAGACGGAAGGAGGAGAAGCAGGGAAATATTGACAAAAGAAGAAACAGGAATACTTGATATGATTTGACTATGTCCCCACTCAAATCTCATCTTGAATTGTAGCTCCTATAATCCTCATGTGTTGTGGGAGGGACCCAGTGGGAGGTAATTGAATCATGGAGGCAGTTTCCCTCATGCTATTCTCATGATAGTGAGTAAGCTTTCCCCAGATCTGACGGTTTTATAAGGGGCTTTCCCCTTCACTCGGCTCTCATTCTTCTCTTTCCTGCCACCATATGAAGAAGGATGTGCTTGCTTCCCCTTCCGCCATGATTGTAAGTTTCCTGAGGCCTCCCCAGTCCTGCAGAACTGTGAGTCAATTAATCTCTGTCCTTTATAAATTACCCAGTCTTAGGTATGTCTTATATAGCAGTGTGAGAACAGACTAATACAATAGTGTACATCAGTTGTGGGCTAGATTAATAACATAGCAGCAAAAGCGTCAAGGTGAGACATCACGGAATATATGGATAAATTATGGGATGTAAGAAATTTAATTCCTTAATTTAAATTGGATATGAATTATGCTTACTTTGAAATGTTACCTAAGGCAGCCCTAAATTTTTCCCTCTTCAAAAAGCAAAAACTTAACAAAATCTGTTACACCTGCCCATCACAAGTCAGCAACAGGTGGTTCTCATTCTGAAACCAAGAAATATTGGTCTCTCATGTAGCCATTTTGCATCCATGCCCAAATGCTAGAACATAAATCTCCTCTATGTCAAAGTCAACCTCAATTGTCTTCCAGGTTTCAGAGAACACTTCCCATTTTCTCTACCTCCTAAAGCTTCTTGACCACAATGTGCTGCTTAATTAGTTCTAATGCCACAATTTATCCCTATACTTACCATATTGATTATTAGTTGTCTCATCAGTAAAGTGTGTGTGTTAATAAGATAATTTATGTGTTAAAAAAGGGACACCTGATTGAAAGCTAGACAACTCAGGTTCTCCTCTCAGCTTTTCCATTCTTTCCGTGTGTCACCTTGAGGAAGCCACTTGATATTTCTTGGCTTCAGAATGGCAGTGGGTGGACTCCATCAGTCTCTCCAAACCTGAATCTCTAAATTTGAACCCCTTGAAGATTTTTTTTTTTTTTTTTTTTTTTTTTTTTTGAGACGGAGTCTCGCTCTGTCGCCCGGGCTGGAGTGCAGTGGCCGGATCTCAGCTCACTGCAAGCTCCGCCTCCCGGGTTTACGCCATTCTCCTGCCTCAGCCTCCCAAGTAACTGGGACTACAGGCGCCCGCCATCTCGCCCGGCTAGTTTTTTGTATTTTTTAGTCTCTCCAAACCTGAATCTCTAAATTTGAACCCCTTGAAGATTTTTTTTTTATAAAGTCGTCTCATTTAAAGTAACCAAAGTAACTGTACTACAGAGTAAAAGTCACAGACATTTGACATCTCTAATTTCTGTTGAAAAAATCTTTACAGGACCGTTTCATTTGATGGTGTTAATATATACTTGGCATAATCAAAGTTGAGTTTGAATATAATGTCGTTGAAAAGAGTGAGAGTTTCTGTAAAGAGGAATCTGACTTTGTATCATGTTTTAACACAATTTTTTAAAGAACTATGAGTTATACGCAGGATGTATTTTATTAAATTCTTGGGCACTGAAGTAAAAATTAAGGCAGAGGTAAATTGTATTGTATGGTGTTAACATTTTCTACAATAGATGTATCTTTAAAGTAATCTTAAAATTCTATGAGACACGTATTCGATATGCCTATATTTGTTTGATATTTGTTTTAATATAAATACCCAAGTCTTTAAGAGAAAAATCAAACTCAAATTATCTTCTTTCATGATTTTTCAACCTTTGGCTGCAAATTTATTACATAACACTAAATTCTAGTCACATGTACAGTTTAGAAGGATGGGCAACTGTAAAACAAAGGGAACTAGAATTAGATTTCATCATGGATTTCGGTTTGTTTGGAGTGATAGCAGATATGTGCACAGAGGGAATCAGTGTCAGTTGAGTACAGAAAATCCTAGATCAGGCTCATGTTTTTTAAGATAGGGTCTCACTCTGTCGCCCAGGCTGGAGAGCAGTGTCACGATCATAGCTCACTCCCGCCTCAAAATGCTGACCAAGTTCATTAATACGTTACCTTTGGGAATGGAAGAAGAAAAAAATGTTGATAGTTTTGAACCTCATGTAAGAAGTGTTTGACAACCTTTCTTTTAGAGAAAACTTTATTTATTTTAATATTTTTAACTACTTTACTGGTGTTTATATATTATTCATCTTTTTTCCAACAATTCTGAAATATTGGGATATTTCTGAAGGGTTTGTATGTTTTGAATCAGTTCAATGTAAACAAAGGTCAGAAGAAAATTTGGGTTTAATGTATAACAGTTAAAATATGATAGAGCAATTAGTGTATGTGGAAGTATATGTGTATGTGCATTCATTTATTTATATTTATTTATCTGACTATAAAAGCCAAAACTAATTCAGTACAATTTTCAAGTACCTCTATGAAGACCATATTTTTGCCACTTAGAAAACTTAGCCCTATAAACTCTGGGAAAAAAATCCAAGAGCCTCAAGTACTGTGAAGTAAAAGAGAAGTAAACTCACACAAAACTAGAATTGCCTTGAACGATCTTTGAGTCTTCATATATCTGAAGATGACACTAAGAAGGACTTATTTCTTTAAAAATCTTCTTGAGGATTATTATCACTGTGCATTGTAAAACAATCTCAAATTTTTGAAATACGGATTATAAAAGATTTTCATAGCACTGCATCAATTGAAGGAATAATTGGCCTTAAATAAATCTCAATGACAAGTCACTTTAGTGAAAAAATTATTATCTAATTTGTAGATATGTTTTGGAAATAAAATTAATCCCAGTTAATGTTAACTAACTGAATATGTAGCATTAGTGATCATAACATTTTTGTGTGTTAATTCAAAAAATTATTAGTGCATAAACAAATTAATAAAGTTATTTCAAGAGTCTCTACAAAAATTAGCAAAGGAAATTAGTGAGATGATCGAACATATGATTTTGTCAAAAGCTGTTTAAACTACTTGGGAGGCTGAGGCAGAAAGATTGTTTGAGGCCAGGAGTTTGAGACCAGCCTGGGTAGATAGTGAAACCTCATCTCTACAAAAATTTAAAAGGCTTTAGTCAGGCATGGTTACTCATGCCTGTACAGCTACATGGCAGACTGAGGCAGGAGGATCACTTGAGCCCAGGAGTTCCAGGCTGCAGTGGGTTATGATCATGCCACTGCACTCTAGCTTGGGAAACAGGACAAGATTCCATCTCTCTAAAAAAGAAAAAAAAGCTATTTATAAAATGTGATACAATATGTAATTTTTACTGATTAATTGGTATTTCCTGAAACATGAAGAATAACAGCTGTTAAAATTTACCACTAATCTAAAATATTAGAACTTTTATAATATAATTATCAATATAATTAGTGATAGTCTAACATTTCCCATTTTATTCTTCCTTTGTAGTGAAACTCCTTCACAATTATTTGTAGAAATTCAATGTAACTCCTAATACTTATGGCAGATTATTACAAGTTATGCAAATCAAGCACTTTTCTCTGCAGTTCCCAGTAATTTTTAATGTCAAAAGTGCTTTGATTTTGTTCAGCAAATGTAGGCCCAGTTTTGCTCTGGATCTTTTTTTTCAAGAAGTTCCATGGAGTCCCAGACATTTAGCTATTTACTATCTAATTTAGTTGACCGTTTTTGATGTCTGGCTTTTAGCAAAAATTTAACAACAGTTATCTTGTTCGTAAAATTAGGTATACAAGGGAGTCTAGAAGTTCTTGCATAATGGAGGTAATTAAAATATTCTGAAAATCAAGATTAATAAAGTTTACAAGGACATAAAATGGATTATCTAAATGATCTACTTGAACATTTCAAGAACAAATGAGAACTTTAATTGGTGTTTGTAAAGACTTTTGCCATCTGTTTGACTAAAACCCATTCTGTTTCTAATTTCACTTTTTTGTTGTTTGTTTCACCTTGAGGACGATTTAAAAACTTTAGTAATAGGATTTTCTTTATCAAAATTTAAATTCAAATTTCCTTTTGGATTTAATTCATCTACATAGAAAATGGAGAAATTCTTTAGAATACAATGATGATCAAATTTCCATTGTCTTTGTACCTTGGCAACATGTGTATTTTGATTATGAAAATTAAATCATATAACTTTTTATCTCCTTTTCTATTTCAAATGCAGGAAGAAAAGTAGTGCAAACATAAGACCTTTTACAATGAACATGATATACTTCTTTTGGATGTTTGATTTATAAAATAATCAGCTGTGTCTAAGAGAACTGTTAATTTTTCCTCTTTTTCCTAGAAGAGAAGAATTTCCCAAGGGAAGAAAAGGCAAAAATGCACACTTCCCTTCCAAAGAGTTAGCTTCACACAACTAGAGTCATTGAGAAATGGATTGCGAGTGAAGTGGTGGGAGTCAGAATTCCTAAATGTCAACATTACTCACTTTTTTGGGAAAGGCACACTATAGGTTGCAGGATAACTGGTGTTCCTACTGAAAATTCTAACCCCACTCAGTGGAGATGGCATCTTGCTGGTGGATTCTGGTAAATCTTACATGGGGTTCTCAGATCAAATAATACTCTGGAAGTCCAACTTCTCTTCCCAGACAGTGCCAACTTCGTATCCACACATCATTAAGGGACTGATTGATTAAATTGAATTAGTGTGACATTAATAATAAGCTGTTGAAAAGAATTCTTTAAGAAGTAGAATAGAAAGGTTTATTTGTTTCTTATCCTACATATATGATTCTATCAAAAGAATTGTGTATCTCATTGATATCTAGTGCCATGTAAAGTAGGCATGGGTACATTCCATATCATGATTCAAATAACATTTTTTAGTGATACTACCTCAAAAAGAGCACACTATGTTTAATTCATACTATGTTGTAACTGATCAGGGTCAAATCCTTTCCTTAGAGCAGCTTTAGCTTTGACAAGAATGGAAGGGAGAGAGCAAGGCTGCTCTGTGTCTGGGAAGAGGAGGAATAGGAAAACATTGCCTAAGTGTTTTATTAAACAGAACTTCTGCCCCTGCATAACTAAAATGTGACAACACTCCTACAGATGGTCTTTACTTCACTCCAAACCACTCGGTTACTCTACTCACTATCCTAAACATATTAAACATTACAACACATTAGCAAATAATGATGTTTTAAAGAGATTTTATATAGAAGGAGAATAGCAATATTATACTATGTATCCAAGTTCAAAACTTAATCTGCTTTCTCAGGATTATGAATTTTTTTGGCTCAAGTTCTCTAGACATCTCATTTCTCCTTCTTCCTCCCTCATGTGTAATCTAAACTTATTTCTCTGGCTTTGAATAATTCTCCTCTCATTTCACCTTACAGTATCCATTCAAGTGATGGATAGGCTCATCAATTGTCACTTCATCTAGGGGCATCAATGGTCACTTAAGAGTGCCTCTTGGATCTCTGATATACTACGCACATGGCTTATCCAAATTTCTGTTTAACAGAAATACCTTCTTCCTGTGTGGAGGATGGGGACTTAGATTGGTTGAGAAAAAGTTATTGGTAAGCAAAAAAGTTTTACATACTTTTCTACATATGTTTTGCATATGTTTGTGTGTATATATGTGTGTACACACAAGTGATAAAGATTTAACAATAAAGATGTGTGTGTATATATGTATACATGTACACTATACACATGTATACTATATACAGTTTTTATATAGTTTTACACATACACACACATATATAACTGTGTGTGTATACACACACACACACACACATATATCTTTATTGTTAAACCTTCATCACTTTCTTTCCCAGTCTGGTGAGCAGGATTGGACAACTTAAATCCATAGGGCTCCTTTATCTCATTCCCTTGACCAGAGGATAAATCCATATCAACTGTATTAGTCCATTCTCACATTGCCATAAAGGACTACTTGAGACTGGGTAATTCATGAAGAAAAGAGGTTTACTTGACTAATACTTCTGCATGGCTGAAGAAGCCTCAGGAAACTGATAATCATGGTGGAAGGCAAAGGGGAAGCAGGTACATTTTTACATGGTGATGGGAGAGAAAGAAAGCAAAGGGGGAAGTGTTACACACTTTGAAACAACTAGATCTGGCAGTAATTCACTATCACGATAACAACAGGGGAAATTTGCCTCCATAATCTAATCACCTCCCACCAGGTCCCTCCCCCAGTATTGGGGATTACATTCTAACATGAGATTTGGGTGGGGACACAGGGCCAAACCATATCAGCAACTTACTTTCTTCTTCTATTGTACCCCGACATTTGCTAAATGAAAGCAACTGCCTAAATTCAAAGTCTCACCACAAAATATCCCTCATACCATGTTCTTTGGCTCTCCATCATTTTTACTTCCTTTTTCCTTCATTCAGGGTTTCATCCCGAGTTCCAAAATGACTAATTTTAAAACGGTGAAGAGCAGAAGGAAAAGGATCTGTGTTCCTCCATCAATGGAGTAGAATGGCATTACATGTCCTCCTTATCTTTTTCTGTCAGTGTTTAAATACAGTAGATTTTGGTGTGCACAGTGGCTCATGCCTATAATCCCAGCACTTTGGGAAGCCACGGTGAGTGGATCACTTGAGGCCAGGAGTTTGAGACCAGCTTGGCCTACATGGTGAAACCAGATCTCTACTAAAAACACAAAAAATAGCCAGGCAAGCTGACACATGCCTGCAATTCCAGCTACTTGGTAGGCTGAATCATGAGAATCACTTGAGCCTGTGAGGCAGAGTTTGCAGTGACCCAAGATTATACCACTGCACTTCAGACTGAGTGACAAAGTGAGACTCTCTAAATAATAAATAAATTTAGTAGATTGAAGTTCAGAAGCATCACAGTTTTTCCTGATTGTGGTGGTTATCTTTAAGGCATGGAATACACAGATGTTTTTGTTTTTGTTTTGACTTTTTTTTTTTTAACTCTTTTGGAAATATATTGATGTTACACAGTAACATCACAGAAAAAATTAGACCTAAAAAGACTCCATAATTTCTTAAGTATGTTTACTGTATCTTCAATTTTAATTTTCTATCATATTTCCACTGGCGATATTTTCTTTTCTTTCTTTAGGGTATTCAAAATGTGAATGTAGGGGGCACATTGTATTAAATGTAAAGCAAGTTTTTACCTGAAGCCTTTTTTTCTTGTGTTAACACTTAAACCACTGATCAAATGAAAGAAAATGCTGTTTAATACCTAGTTGACTACATCCAGTTCTGACCCTAAGGAAACAGCATAATTTCATGGTCTATTAAATTTTTAAGAGCTCCAAATTTTCCTCTTTTTCGAGATGTTTTAATGTTACATTAGGTTATGGTAGGTTATAATGCAGGAAGATATAAAGACAAGATCTCACGCCAAGACTACACTTACTCAGTGAAACATTCATTATTGCCAGTTGCTCTTGTGAGCTCATGTTTGATTTCTAGAAAACAAGCAGTGCATATCAAAGATGGCCATTCCTCCATATGCTGCTACACAGTGAAACTTTAACACTAAACTGAACAGTTATTTGAAGGTTGGGAAAAGTCTCCAGCTACTTGTTTTTTCAGGCCAGTTTACTGTGGTCCATCACATTTCTCTTGAATAAGCCCCACTCATGAGTGAAGTACCACTTTAGTTGTATCCACATCATATTCCAGTACTACTGAGGATATCTTTCAATATTTTCTCATCACACTATCCAGCAAATAACTCCAAAGTGATACTAATATGCCCTTTGCATTTTCTATTCATCTTTCTTTTTATTGAAATTATTATTTTCAAAGTGACATATTTTTTTAAAATACAAAAGCATTTAAAATGAAGAACAACAAAAAAAAATTTACTCATTTTTTAAGAAATTTTCCCCCAGCCTGAGTTTCACTACCAAAAAGTAAAGACCTTCAGCAGTTTCCTGTATATCCTTCCAGAAAACTTATATAAATATATTTATATTACACATATTGATTGTACCTTGCTTTTTGTTTTACTTCATTTTTATTACAGCCCTACTTTCCTTTGTTTTTCCTTCTATATCTATAGTAATCTATGCCTTCAATGAGTTACATTATAAAAAATTTCCCAATGTATAATATTTCTAGTTTCTCTAGGCTTCCCAAATAATGCCACTTTGAATATAACATCCATTACTTAGATATTATATATTGTGGCCAATTGTTTCAGTAAAAAGACAGTTGAGGTATTTTATTTTTATTATTTAATGTGTAGATTTTATTAAATATGCTTAATGCCATTTTATTTTAAACATTTACTAGTTTTTAAGTATTTTTATGTTGTAAAACTGATTTTCTTCTCTTTTGCCTGACTTACAAATAATTATTTTTTATTTAAATGTAAATGAGTATTTTTATGATAATAAATGTTAAGTATTTTCTCAAAAGAATGTTTTGCCTTTCCATTTGTCTAAATATTATGACCTTTGAAATGACTTGTATAGAGGGTCATGGCATTTTAAAAAATATCTTATTTTCATTTTGTTGTTGATGTGATTAAAACACTTATTTCTATGTTATGGAATGTATGTATATATTTATTCAGTTCCACAAATTTCTCATTCTCTTTATCTTTATTCTTTCCTGTATTCTACTTTTCCATCAGAATAATTTTCTTTTTGCAATAACAGCTCCTTGTAATATTGCTGTCAGTACAGGTCTGATGATAATGAAGTCTCTCAGCTTTTTGTTTGCCTAACAATATCATCACTTTGGAGGAAATTTCTCTTTACTCTGCTTAGAGAATGGAGGTATTTTCTGTCAATCTGCAGTTAACTAACACTGTCTTCTAGAGTAACCCATCTATAAATTCTCAATTTGAGATACTGTATTTTTGGAAGGAAGACTGATGATAATTCATTCCTTTCATCTATTTCATTACACGATTCGCTCATAGTTATTTCAAAGCTTTTGTCTGCTAATGTCAATGTCTAAATCATCCATGCTTTCATTTCTTTTCCTTTTTTGGTTTTTGGTCATATGGCACTGTCTCTTAACATGCCCAGTAATTTTTGAATACATGTGAGAAGTAGTGTCTAAAAATTATAGGCTCAAGAAGATGTTATTTTCTGCAAGAGAGGGTTTCTTCTCCTTTCTTCTCCTAGACAGAGTGGAGGCTGAATATCTCAAAACGAAGGATATCTGAATTGGGTTGAGTTACTGTTTAGACAAAGGTCAGTCAACCTCTGGCCTCCATTTCTGAAATGCAGTCTGCTTCTTTGGGTTTTTAGTTGAGAGGCTAAAGTATTCTACAGGGTGTGTTCTCATTGGAGGTCTTGAATTTGATCCATTTTCTCAGCAGAAAACTGTTCTGATTTTCAGAGGTTATGATAAGCTAAAATACTGTATCCCCAAAGATGTCCATATTCTAATCACCAGAACCCATTAATATGTTATGTTATGTGGCAAGAAGGAATTGTGTTTGTTAATCAGCTGAATTTAAGATAAGGAGATTATCCTGGATTGTTCAAATGGGCCCAATATAATCACAAGTGTCCTCAATTAGAAAAGAGGAAGGCAGAAGAGTCAGAACCTGAGTGATACCATTGTTAGACTCAAGCAGTCATTGCTGGGTTTTGAGACGGAAGGGCTTTATGAGCCAAAAAATGTAGATAGCTCCTAGAAAATGGATAGGAATGAAAACACATTCTCTTCTGAACCTGCAAGGAAGGTATGCATCCCTGCTACTTTGAATTTAATCTAGTGAGACCCCTTTATAAACTTCTGAGCTCCAAAACTGTAAGATAATAAATTTGTATTGTTTTAACACACTAAATTTGTGCTGGTTTTATAGCATCAATAGTAAATGAACACAGAGGTTTGTGGTTTATTTCTTTAGTTTCACACACACACACACCTTCAGCATTTATAAATTATTTTGATAAGAAAACAGACATGGGTATGAAGCACCTGAAGTCTCATATTCCCATTTTGCAAGACTATGTTTTGCTGGTTTCTTTCCTCCTTATGGGGAACCTTCTACTCATTAAAAGCCCACATTCTTGATCTCTTGCCAGTGTTCAGAACAAGAAGATATCCTGAGAGAAAGCAGATAGCAAAGGTCATTTCATTTGGAATCAGCACTTTTAGTCTTCCTTGACTCATTAGCTGTCCAGTAACTTTACATATGTGATGTTTGTATTGTATTGACTTCTAAATTGTTTTCAGTTGAGTATTTGTTGCAATCTACTCCATTGTATTAGTTCATTTTCACACTGCTATGAAGAAATACCCAGGACAGGGTAAATTACAAAGGAAAGAGGTTTGATTGATTCACAGTTCTGCATTCCTTGTGAGGCTTCAGGAAACTTACAATCATGGTGGAAGGCAAAGGAGAAACAGGCACCTTCTTCACAGGGTGGTAAAATGGAGTGAACACAAGCAAGGGAAATGCACGATGCTTATAAAACCATCAGACCTTGTGAGACTCACTTATTATCACAAGAACTACATGGGGAAAACTGATCCAATTACCTCCACCTGGCCCTGCACTTGACACTTGGGTATTCTGGGGATTACAATTCAAGGTGAGATTTGAGTGGGGACACAGGGATAAACCATATCATTCTGCCCCTGGACCCTCCCAAATCTCATATCCTTACATTTCAAAACCAATCATGCTCTTCCAATAGTTCCCCAAAGTCTTAACTCATTCCAGCATTAACTCAAAAGTTCAGAGTCAAAAGTCTCATCTGAGACAAGGCAAGTCCCTTCAATCTATGGGCCTATATAATCAAAAGCAAGTTAGTTACTTCCAAGATATGATGGGGGTACAGGCATTGGATAAATTACAAATGGGATAAATTGGCCAAAACAAAGGGGACATAGGCCACATGCAAGTCCAAAATCTAATAGGGCCATCATTAAACCTTAAAGTTCCAATATGATCTCCTTTGACTCTCTGTCTCACATTCAGGGCATGCAAATGCAAGGGGTGGGCTCCCATGGCGTTGGGAAGCTCTGCATTGCTTTCACAGGCTGGTGTTAAGTGCCTGTGGCTTTTCCAGGCACATGGTGCAAGCTTTTGGTGGATCAGCCATTCTGGGGTCTGGAGGATGGTGGCCCTTTTTCACATAGCTCCACTAGGGCAGTACCCTAGTGGGGACTCTATGTGAGGCTCCAACCTCACATTTCCCTTCTCCACTGCGCTGGTAGGGGTTCTCCATGAGGGCTTAGCTCCTGCAGAAAACTTCTTATCCTCTGAAATCTAGGCAGAGTTTCCCAAACCTCAATTGTTGACTTACAATTTTATGCACCCACAGGTTTAATACCATGTGGAAACTGCCAAGGCTTGGGGCTTGCACCCTCTGAGGCAATGGCTTGAGCTATACATTGGCACCTTTTGGCCATGGCTGGAGCTGAAGCAGCTGGGGTGCAGGGCACCATGTCCCAAGGCTGCACAGAGCTTGGGGGCCCTGGACACAGCCCATTAAATCATTTTCCCCTCCTAGTCCTCTGGGCCTGTGTGGGAGGGGCTACTACAAATGTCTCTACATGCCCTGGAGACATTTTCCTCCTTGTACTGGTGATTAGCATTCAGCTCCTCGTTACTTATGCAAGTTTCTGTAGCCAGCTTGAATGTCTCTTTTCTACAGTATTGTCTGACTGCAAATTTTCCAAACTTTTATGCTCTGTCACCTCTTGAACAGTTTGCTGCTTAGACATTTCTTCCACCAGATGTCCTAAATCATCCCTCTCAAGCTCAACGTTTTACAGATCTCTAGGGCAGGGGCAAAATGCCACCAATCTCTTTGCTAAAGCACAGCAAGAGTCACATTTGTCCTGGTTCTCAAGAAGTTCCTCATCTCCATCTGAGACCACCTCAGCCTGGACTTCATCATCCATATCACTATCAGCATTTTGGTGAAAACCATTCAACAAATCTCTGAGACGTTCCAAACTTCCCCACATTATTCTGTCTTCTTCTGAGCCCTCCAAACTGTTCCAACCTCTGTCTGTTAGACAGTTCCAAAGTTGCTTCTACATTGTGAGGTATCTTTATAGCAGCTGCCCACTACCTCGGTACCAATTTACTGTATTAGTCTGCTCTCACACTGCTATGAGGAAATACCTGAGACTGGATAATTTATAAAGGAAAGAGGTTTAATTGACTCACAGTTCCTCACTGCTGGGGAGGCCTCAGGGAACTTATAATCATGGCAGAAAGCAAAGGAGAAGCAGGCACCCTCTTCACAGGGTGGTTGGACAGAGTGAACACAAGCAGGGAAAATGATCAGGTCTTGTGAGATTCACTCATTATCATGAGAACACATGGGGGAAACCACCCCCATGACCCAATTACCACCACCTGCTCTTGTGGGGATTATAAGGATTACAATTTAAGGTGAGATTTTGGTGGAGACACAGAGCCAAACCATATCATCCATTTACTGTCTGGAGGCAAAAATTCCCTTCTGAGCCTTTTTGTCTCATATTTTCACCTTAAATGTGTTTTCCTCTATTATATCTTAGAATATACTTCTATTTTTTCTTGTTATTTCATCAAAAGCATTATTTTCTTCATCATTGGCATATTTTATACCATTTATCATTGTTTTTTAATTCTAGAAGAATTTCTAAGTTTGTCCCCTACAACACTGTTAGTTTCTTCAATAGCATCATTTTCTTTTTATTGTTTAAAGTGTAAAATTTAAATCTTCTATTGCACTATTATGTTTCTTCAAAAAAAGTGTAAAATTTGGGATAAGTATGGAGTGTGAGTGCAATGCTGGACATTAGAGGATTGTTAGATTATGGACATGTCTTGTACTATCGTCAAGTAGGGGCTTGAAGTTGAAATGGTTGTAATATTTATGTATCTTTTTCTTACTTGGCTTCAGCATTCTACTTTCAAGGACCCATGTCTACTTTGCTTGATAAATTCTTTTAAGCATTTAGCAATCTTATAGCATCAATTTACTTAAACAATGATTATTATGTAACCATAAACCCAGATTTTGTAATCACATTGATTTACCTACCTAGTGATTCTTATAAAGCTATGAACAAGCTAAAATTCTCAATTCAATTGTTAGGCATGTTCATTTGAATGTTTTACCCCACACCACTCCATTCTATAAGCTTCTCTTCCCCAGATTTATTTAGAATTTTAGATAGAGTAGGAAAGGTCACAGGAATTATTTCAGTAAGCATTGAACATTCTGACAAAGTTCTGAAAGTGCTAGTATGTTTTGTTTTTTTTTCAGATGGAGTTTCACTCTGTCACCCAGGCTGGAGTTCAGTGGCATAATCTTGGCTCACTGCAACCTCCGCGTCCTGGGTTCAAGTGATTCTCCTGCCTCAGCCTCCTGAGCAGATGGAATTACAGGCACGTACTACCACGCATGGATAATTGTTTTTGTAATTTTAGTAGAGACGGGGTTTCACCATATTGGTCAGGCTAGATTCGACTCATATTTTTTTTTGAATATTGTATGATACAACTTAGACAAGGTTTTTTGGTCTTTAATGCACATTAAACAAGATGTACCCTAAAATTGCTTTGACAGGCACAACTCACATTAATTGAAAATGGTTAAAGTTATTGTAGGGTGAAATAATACTGAATAGGAAAATAGCTATAATTTCCATTGTAAGTCTTCTAATTTGGCTGCATTATCTTTTAAATCCACACCCAAAGTGCCCTTTTATTGTAGTTTATAATCTCTCGGATATGTTTTTGGTGCTTGGTTTTAGAATAATTTACTGAAGTTTAATTATTTCTCACAGCAGAGGATTAATGTTACCACCTAACTGTAGCAGGCTTAGGTGTTCCATACAAGGTTTTATTAGTTGGTAGAGAGGATTATGCATATTTTCATTCAAGGTGAACACAGTACAGGTGATTTAATTATTTTGGCCACAACTTTATAGCGTTGCATTGCCTACAGTGCCTTTTTCTTTCTTTCTTTCTTTTAAAATTATAAAACTCTGTTGTGTAATTCAGTCAGCTGACTTAGTCTGTAAATACGCATCAGTCTTCTGGCACTAAAATAGCAAAATAATATCATAATTTGACTACATGATAGATTTTACACTGGTGAAGATAAAGACTCACAAAGTCCAGAGATCCAGCTGAGAGAGTTTGCCACTCATTGCTTTGACGGAAAAGACTGTCAGGTCACCTCTGTAAAATTCTCTGCACCATAGAGACCTAACAGGTATCCTCCCCCCACCAAAAAAAAAGATACCTTTATTCCTGGAGTCCTATACCAAATTCTGACTTTATCTCTTAACACCTTTCATTTTTTCAGCAACTTCAAGAATAGCTAATGGCATAACGTCATCAGTTATGGTCATTTTTTGCTAAATATTATAGTACTAAATCTCTTGGATAACAATGAATATTTTTTAAGTTACAGATATTTGTGTGGTGTTCAGATTTTTTTTACAAAATAAAGGATTGTAATGAAATAATAATTTATAAAATCTCACTGTAAGTAAAAACGTGATTATTCCTTAAAGCTATATTAAAAACATTCCTCATTTTACTTTCAACGTTTTATGGTAATTTTCCAAAACTGTTTTTTTTTTTTTTCTCACTCTCCTCTACAGAATAACTTTAAACTCTCAGCTATGTTAAGATTTTCTGCCACATTTTATTCTTCCAAGTTATTTTGATTAATTCTGTTATCTATGCATTTTTATTTAAGTGTGGTAGATTTATTTAAATTCTAAAGTAAAATCAAATACCATAAAAATAAAATTCCTTTACTAGAAGAAAAATAATAATGGGAAGATTTTAGCCTAAGTGTCCCATTATCATTTCAATCCCAAAATACAGTAGGGAAGCCTCATTCACAATGAGACAAATGACCAGTAGTAGCATCTTAGGATATTGAAGAGGAGAAAATGTTTTTCCAATAGATTATTCTCTCCTTTTCACATGAGTAGAAACTTATTGGGCTTCATTGAAAGTCTTCCCAACATAGTTGTGTTATCGGCTTAAGATGTGAGTCCTCTTTTTGGGTTCTTCTCATACTTTCCCTTAGTATAACCAATGACAGTCTTTATTCTAAATTACGAAGAATCCCTTTCTTCGATGGGAAGAGAGAGGGAGAGGCTTTTGCAAGAGTATGCACATTTCTCTCCTGAGGTTGATCCCACTTGCCTACTTCCAGGGTTCCAAAATAAAACAACCAAAGTAAAAACAAAACAAACAACAACAAAAAACAGAAATTGCTGTGTGTGATCCCTTCACCTTTCTCTAAATAGATGTTGTAAATTGGTCTTCATAGAAACATAGGAAATCATTCTCTTTAACGTTTTCCAATGTCATGGTGTGGCAGCTTTTTTGCTCCTGTTGTTCAGTGGGTGGGAGGGAGTGTTACAGCTCTTTTACTCACACTGCAGGCGAGCTCTGATTCCTGTCCCATGACCAAGAAGAATAAGGCACACGGATACCAGAAAGTGAGTAAGTAATATTTGAATTTATTAAGCAACAAAAAAGCTCTCACCAAAGAGAGGGGGGCTAAAAGAGGGTTACTAGCTGTGGGGCTAAGTTCAGAAATTTTGTGCACTCTGAAGGGGCAGGAGTGTGCTGACTGGTCTGTGGGCTGTCTTGAAGAAAGCAGCACTCAGAAAGAAGCACCATAGTGTAAAGGACCTTCTGGGGCCTGAAGTGAAGGCATGGCCTGGGACACTGGCCTGGGAGTAATCAAGGGCTGAGGTGAAGGCTTGCCCCAGACCTTAACCCAGGGCCAGTCAGGGTCTGAAGTGAAGGAGCTGAAGTGAAGTAGTTTTGCTGGTGTGGGCTCTTTCTTATCTGGGGTCTACAGCTTGATTTTCGGGCTGTTCTTGGTTTGAAAGTGTTTTAATGAGGGCCTACCCTGCCTGTCTGGTTTCTTCATTCCTTCTCTGTCAATGAGTTACTTATACTCCTAATACAATTCATTAAACTATTAGTATGGGCTCCCTGAATCTGTCAATAGAGACACTACACACCAGTAACTGAACAAACTATTGACCTGCGAGAAGTTTAACTAACTCAATCTGATACCATTGTGGCTGTAAAACTCTCCCATAAATAGGCAGATGAAAGTCACAGGACACTGAATGTAAGGGCAGCAGCTTTACATAATTTTCCATAAGAGTGTTGATAGAGCAGAGAAAATAGCAAGGTTTGTCAATAACTAAGATTAACTGTAGATACCTGACTTTTATATCTTTGTGACCTTTCATTTAGTCTCTTTAAATCTACCTTCTTTAAAAAAGAAAAAAAAAACTCAGAAGACTGGCTGGTTGTTTCCCTTTTTTGGAATTCTAGGTGAAAATTAGAACTTCTTGTCTTCATGGAAAGGGCTGAAATCCCAGTCCTTAGCAACCATGAGTCAGGGATAGAAGAACTTGTACTCACAAGATTTAGTGCCTTCGTCATAAATAAGGAGTCAGAGTCTGTATTTAACTTCTGAGAAGTCATGGGGTAGTCAGCCCAGTGTATCCCTGACAAAGACCTCTGATATACCTAAGAACATAAACTGGTCTCACTCAAGCTGGGACTTAGCTATTCCCCTCTTAGGATTTTGGTAAATCATTACACTTCTTTTCAGCAGAGACCCTGTAACTGCCTGAGCAGAGCCACATTCCAGCATAGACACTATCAGAATCTGCTCAGTAGGGGTCACAGCCAACCTCCTCCACCCACCAGGAAAACTATAGGTGTGGATTACCAGCACCCAAGGGACAGCAAGGGACATTGACGAGTCTCCTATCAAAGTTCACAGTAACTGTCTACTACCTACAGACATGCCATCCATAAAACTGGCTCCTCTCTATGGCAACTACTTGATAAGGTTGTAGTGAAAATTATATGGCAATACACTTTGGAAATCATTTAATGTCAAGTACATGAAAAATGAAGGTAAACTCATTATTCTTGTGCCTGGTATATATTAAATATTCACAAACTGTTTCCATGTGTTTGTTGGTCGTGATATTACTCTTGCACACAACTTGTGAAAATGTATTATCTCTTTCCCTAGAATATCTTCTTCCCAGAATCCTTTTCCATTTCTTATGCAAGTAGATCACTGAAAATGACATTCACTGGACAATTGAACCTTGGGATGAAATCAACTTACATTCTCAAACGAAAACACCTGTTAGGTCAGCCAACTTCTGAGTGTCCTCACTTCCTCTTTATAGAGTGGAAATAAAAATAGCTGCCTTCTGGCGGGATATTGTGCTAGAAAGTAATTTCTTGTCCTATTCATTCTTTTACATACTTTAAGCAAACATTTTCTGAAAGAATATAATGGGCCAAATTCTAGGCTGGGAAGCAGGAAGAAAAAAAACTAGACTCAGTGCTTCCCCTCCAATGGGCAACAGGTATGAATGCAACATGAAAGTCATAATAATCTGCAAATATGAGGCACAAAGTAGTATTGTAGTGAGGCACTTTTGTAGTGATGACCTCAAATATCTTGAATATGGTGGTTAATTTTCAATTCTTATGTAAAAATGGGTTAATAATATGTTGTTCAAATAATCCGAATTTCCTATGAATACATGTCATTTTAAGTATAGGAGTATGTAGAATAGGATTTTATGTTATACCTAAGTGTTTTTTGTACAATTTACATATTTTAATAATAATAAAATTCATCTAAAAGTAATTTGCATTTGGTATAATATATATTTAAAGAAACTGTGGATGCAAATATTTTGAATTATTTCTTTTTAACTTTTAAGTTAAGGGGTACTTGTGCAGTTTTGTTATATAGGTAAATCCATGTCATGGGGATTTGTTGTACATACTGTTTCATCACCGGATATTAAGCCCAGTTTCCCATTAGTTATATTTCCTGATCCTTTCCCTCCTCCCAACCTCCAACCTGTACTATCTGGGAGGCCCCAGCATCTGTTGTTCCCCTCTGTGTCCATGTATTGTCATCATTTATCTCTCACAAGTGAGAACATGCAGTATTTGGTTTTCTGTTTCTTCATTAAATTCCTTATAGCACATTGACTAGCATTCACTGCATGAGAAAGCATAATTTTTTAAAAAAATATTTTTAATTGTTATGGGTACATAATAAGTGTACATACTTATGGAGTACACGTGATATTTTGATATAAGCATACAATGTGTAATAATTATATCAGGGTAGTTGGGATATCCATCGCTTCAAGCATTTATCATTTATTTGTGGTAGAAACATTCAAATCATACTGTTTGGTTATTTTAAAGTTACAACAAATGTTGACTATCATCACCCTGTTGTGATATGAAATACTAGATCTTATTCATTCTATCTAACTATATTTTTTTACCCACTAACCATTTCTACTTTATCCCCTACCGCATTACTCTATCTCCATGAATTCAGTCATTTTGAATATAGTCACCACATATGTGAAATTTGTCTTTCAGTACTTGGCTTACCTCACTTAATGTAATGTCCTCCAGTTCCATCCATGTTGTTGCAAATGATGGGATTTCATTCTTTTTTATGCCTCACTAACACTCCATTCTACATTTTCTTTATCTGTTTTTCTGTTGATGAACACTAAGATTGATTTCAAATCTTGACTATCATGACTAGTGCTGCAATATACATGGGCATGCAGATAATCTCTTCAATATATGATTTCCTCTTAAAATAGATGTCTATCTAACAGTGAGATTGCTGGATCATGTGATAATTCTGTTTTTAGTTTCTTGAGGAATCTCATGTTGTTCTCATACCTCATACTTCATACTGTAAACTAGTACGTAGTGGCAGTACTAATTTTTATCCCCGTCAACAGTGTATGAGGGTTCCACTTACTCCACATCCTCATCAGCATTCATTATTGCTTATCTTTTGGATAATAAGCCATTTTAACAGGGATGAGAGGATATCTCATTGTAGTTTTGATTTTCATTTCTCTGACAATGAATGATGTTGAGCACCTTTCCATATACCTGTTTGCCATTTGTATGTCTTCTTTTGAAAAATGTCTATTCAGATATTTTGCCCATTTTAAAATTGGATTATTAGATCCTTTTCTATTGAGTTGTTTGAGCTATTTATATATTCTTGTTATTAATCCATTGCCAGAGGGGTAGTTTGCAAATATTTTCTCCCATTATATGGGTTGTCTCTTCACTTTGTTGATTGTATCCTTTGCTGTACAGAGGTTTTTAAATTGATGTGGCCCCATTTGTTCATTTTTGCTTTATTTGCCTGTGCTTTTGGAGTATTACTCAAGAAACCCTTGCCTAGGCTAATGTCCTAAAGAGTTTCCCCAATATTTTTTTAGTCATTTCATAGTTCTAGGTATTAGATTTAAGTCTTTAATCCATTTTGAATAGATTTTTGTATATAGTAAGAGAAAGAGATAGGGGCCTATTCAGCTGCACATGGATATATAGTTTTCCCAGCACCATTTATTGAAGAGACCATCCTTTTCCTAATGTATGTACTTGGCACTTCAATCAAAAATGAGTTCACTGTAGATGTATGAAAGTAATTTCTGGGTTCTCTATTCTGTTTCATTAGTCTGTCTGTTTTTATGCTATTACCATGCTGTTTTGATAACAATAATTTTGTAGTATAATCAGAAGTCAGGTAATGCAATTCCTCTGGTTTTCTTCTTCTTACTCAGAATAACTTTGGCTATTCTCAGTCTTTTGTGGTTCCACATAAATTTTAGGATTATTTTTTGTATTTCCACGAAGAATGTCATTGGTATTTTGGTGGGGATTACATTGAATCTACAGATTCCTTTGGGTAGTATGGACATTTTAACAACATAGAATCTTCCAATGCATAAACACAAAATATCTTTCCACCTCTTTTGTGTTCCCTTGAATTTCTTGCATCAATGTTTTATAGCTTTAATTTTAGAAATCTTTCACTTCTTTGGTTAGGTTCATTCTGAGGTATTTTATTTTATTTGTAGCTATTGTTAATGGAATTAGTTTTTTCTTTATTTTTCCTATTGCTTGCCATTAACATATAGAAATGCTACTGATTTTTGTACATTGATTTTGTATCCTGCAACTTTACTGAATTTGCTAGTCAGTTCTGATATTTTTTTTGGTGGAGGCTTTAGGTTTCAATAAATATGTAAGATTATGTTGTCTGCCAACAAGGATACTTTGACTTCTTCCTTTCTAATTTGGGTGCCCTTTATATCTTTCTCTTGTCTGGGTCCATCAATTAGGACTTCCAGTAATATGCTGAATAACAGTGGTGAAAGTGGGCAACATTGTCTCTTTCTAAATCCTAGAGAAAATGCTTTCGAGTTTTATCCTTTCAGTATAATACTTGCTGTGGGTCTGTTGTATATAGCTTTTATCATGTTGAGGCATACTCCTTCTACACCCAGTTTTTTGAGAGTTTGTATCACGAAGAGATGTTGAATTATACAAAACAAATTTTCAGTATCAATTTAAATAATCATATAGTTTTTATCCTTCATTCTGTTGTTATGATGTATCACATTGATGGATTTGCATATGTTGCACCATCCTCATATCCCTAGGATGAATCTAATCTGATCATGATGAATAATCTTTTTAATGTGATGCTGAATTCAGTTTCCCAGTATTTTGTTTAGAATTTTTGCATCTATATTCATCACCTATATTGGCCTGTCATGTTGTTTTTTTATGTTATTGTTGTGTCTTTTTATGTGGTATCAGAGTAATATTGGCCTATTAGAATCAATTTGAAAGTATTCCCTCCTCCTTGATCTTTTGGAACAGTGTGAATAGGTTTAGTAATATTTCTTTAAATGTTTGATAGAATTCAGTAGTGAAGCCATCAGGTCCTGGGTTCTTCATTGATGGAAAACTTTTTATTAGTACTTCTATCCTATTACTTGTTATTTGTCTATTTAGGTTTTGGATTTCTTCATGCTTCAATCTCAGTAGGTTGTATGTGTTTAAGAATTTGTCTATTACTTCCAAATTTCCAATTTATTGGCACACACTTGTTCCATAATGCCTCTAATGATCTTTTGAGTTTCTATGGTATCAGTTTTAATGTCTTCTTTTGGGTTTCTCATTTTATCTATTTGCATCTTCTCTTTTTTGTTCTTAGTCATTTTTTAAAAATCTTTTCAAATACCAACCTTTCATCCTGTTATTTTGTAATTTTTGTTTCAATTTCATTTATTTCTGTTCTGATCTTTGTAATTTGTTTTCTTCTACCAATTTTGGGTTGATTTCCTCCTGCTTTTGTAGTTCCTTAAAATGCAGTTCCTTAAATGCAGGTTGTTATTTGAAGTTTTTCTACTTTTTTGATGTAGGCAATTATTGCTGTAAACTTTCCTCTTAATATTTCTTTTCCTATATACTATAAGTTTGGATATGTTGCATTTCCATTTCCAGTTGTTTGAATACATTATTCAATTTTCTTCTTAATTTCTTAATTGACTCACTGGTCATTCAGGATCATACTGTTTAATTTCCATTTGTTTGTATAGTTTCTAAAGTTCCTCTTGTTTTTGATTTCTAGTTTCATTGCATTGTAGTCAGAGAAATACTTCAGAGAATTTCAATTAAAAAAAAAATTAAGTCTTGTTTTTTTGACCTAACATCTGATCTATCCTTGAGGGTGATCCATGTGCTGAGGAGAAGAATTTATATTCTGCAGAATCAGATGAAATGTTCTATAAATGTCTATTATATTTGGCCTATAGTGTAGATTTAGTCCAACATTTTTTGTTGATTTTCTGTCTTGATGATCTGCCCAGTGCAGAAAATGGAGTTTTGTGGTCTCAAGCTATTATTTTATTGGGGTCTATCTCTCTCTTGTGTTACGTACCTGGGTGCTCCTGTGTTTGGTGCATATTTATTTGTAAATGTTATATATTATTGCTTAATTGACCTCTTTATCATTGTATAATGATTTTCTCTGCCTCTTTTTATATTTTCATCTTGAAATAGATTTTATCTGATATAAGTATGGCTACTCCTGCTCTTCTGTGATTTCTATTTTGATGAAATATCACCTTCCATTCCTTTATTTTCAGTCTATGTGTGTGTTTATAGGTGAGGTGAATATCTTGCAGACAACATATA
Source organism: Theropithecus gelada (assembly GCF_003255815.1). Lineage (NCBI taxonomy): Eukaryota > Metazoa > Chordata > Mammalia > Primates > Cercopithecidae > Theropithecus > Theropithecus gelada. The sequence continues at coordinate 11,583,396 of NC_037669.1, read as the reverse complement.
GGCGGGAATTCTTTCTTATCCATTTAGCCGCTCTGTATGTTTTGATTGCAGTGTTTAGGCCAATGACATACAAGGTTATTATTGATAGGTAAGGATGTACTCTTGCCATTTTCTTACTTGTTTTCCAGTTGTTTTGTAATCCTTCTTCTTTCTTTTTTCCTTCTTATCTTCCTTTGTGTAAAAGTGATTTTTTACTGGTAGTACGTGATATCTTGCTTTTTTTTTTTCTGTGTATCTATTGTAGGCTTTTTGTATTGAAGTTGCCATAGGCTTGTAAATAACATTTTATAATCAATTGGTTTAAATTGATGACAGGTTAACTCTGATTAAAAAACAACCACAACAACATACAAACAAATCAGCAAGGAGAAAACTAAAAAAAAACTCTACACCTTAACTCTATTCCACATTTTGACTTCTTGGGGTTTTCATGTTTTTACACTATCTATCTCTTGATAACTTGTTGTGATTGTTATTTTTGTAGAATTGCCTTTTTGTCTTTCTATTCAAGATACGTGTGGTTTATATACCACATTTATACCATCTAAGTATTCTGTATTTGTCTTCATACTGTTACCAGTGAATTTTATACTTTCAGGAGATTCTTTATTGTTTATTAACAACATTTTCTTTCAGACTGAAAAAGCTCCATTTAGCATTTCTTGTAGGATAGGTTTGGCGTTGACAAAATCCTTCAGGTTTCATTTGTCTTGGAAAGTCTTTTGATCACCATCATGTTTGAAGGATATTTTTGCCAGATATGATATTTTTTGGTTGTAATTCTTTTTCCCTCAACACTGTGAATATATCATGCCACTATCTCCTGGCCTGTGAGGTTTCCTCTGAGAAGTCTGCTGCCAGACATATTGTAACTCTTTCATGTGTCATTTATTTTTCTTTCTGCTTTAAGGATCCTTTCTTTATGTTTGACCTTTGGGAGTTGGGTAATTAAATGCCTTGAGGTAGTCGTATTTGGGTGAAATCTGCTTGGCGCTCTGTAACTTCTTGTACTTGAATATGCATGTCTTTCTCTAAGTTTTGAAAGGTCTCTGTTATTATCTTTTGGAATAAACTTTCTATCCTGGTCTCTGTCTCTCTAGTTCCTCTTTAAGGCCAATATTTCATATATGCCCTTTGCAGGCTGTTTTCTAGAATTTATAAGCATGCTTCCCTCTTTTTCATTCTTCTTTGATTCTTCTGACCAAGTATTTTCTAATACCCTGTCTTTAAGCTCACTAATTCTTTCTTCTGCTTGATCAATTATGTTGTTGGGGAGTCTAATAAACTCGTCACATTGTCAATTAAATTTTTCAGCTCTAGAATTTCTGCTTGATTCTTTGTAATTATTATTTTTTCTTCCATTTGTATTTTAAGTTCAGGGGTACATGTACAGGATATGTGGGTTTGTTAAACATGTAAGCATGTATCAATTGCTAAATTTCTCTAATCAGAGTCTGCATTCCTTCTCTGTGTTATCTTGGACTTCATTAAGCTTCCTCATAACAGTTATCTTAAATTATCTATCTGAAAGACCACATATCTCTCTCATTTGAATTGCTCACTGGTTCCTTATTTAGGTCATTTGGTGAGATCATGTTTCCATGAATGATTTTGATGTTTGTAGATGTTCATTGATGTCTGGGCATTGAAGAGTTAGGTCTGTTCTAATCTTCACAATCTAGGCTTGTTTGTACCGTTGTTTTGAGAAGGCATTCCAAGTATTCATAGGGAATTGAGTGTGGTGATCTAAGTCTCTGGTTACTGCCACCATATGTTCATTTCAGGGACACCCCAAGCCTGGAAATGCTGTGACCCTTGACGACTCATTGAGATACTGCCATGGTAGTCTTGGGTGAAGTCCCAGAGAATTCCCCCTGAATTGCCAGGCACAGTCTCTTGTTCTCTTTCCTTATTTTCCCCCAAACAAATGGAGTCTCTCTGTCTGGCTGAGCTGCCTGGAGTAGGGGGAGGGGTGATGCAAGCACTCTTGTGGCACCGCTGCTGGGACTGTTCTGGGCTACACCTGAAGCCAGCTCCATACTGCGTCTCATCCAAGGCCTGTGGCAACTATTTCCTAGGTACCACTGCTGTTTTTTCAAGGTCCAGGAGCTCATTAGTCATCAGCTGATGAATCCTGCCAGAATTGTGCCTTTCTATTCAGAATATCAGGTTCCCCTCTGGCCCAGGATGGGACCAGAAATGTTGTCCAGGAGTTAGGGCCTGGAAACAGGGCCTCAGGAATTTCTGTGATCCTTTATTTTACTCTGGCTAAGCTGCTACTTCAGTCTCAAGGCAATGTTCTCTGTCCTCTTCCCTCTGTTTTCCTCAATCAGAAGGAGTCTGTATCTGCGCTGCTTTAAGTTGCAAGAGGAGTGACACAGGCACTCCCTTGGCTGCCACCACAGCTTGGTGTCCCACTGCTCTTTAAGTCCACTGGCTCTGAGCTCATTGCAGCACCAGGTGTTGCTCAAAGACTGCAGCCCTTGTTGCCTGTCTTCCACATTCATTCAGGACCCTAGGCCACTTTAGTCAGCCAATCATAAAACTAGTCAAATCTCTAGTTTTCTCCACGGAGGCAGAGGATTTCTCTCTACCCAGGATAAGTCTAAATGCCGCCCCCTCCATGTGCACAGTCAGAATAGTGCCCTGGGTTGTGTCCTGCTGTGAGAAAGCAACACTGAGTTCCAATTCAAAGTCCTACAATTACTTTTCTCTCCCTTTCCTAAGCACACAGATTATCTCTCCTCACCAAATGGCACTGTTGGGGCATGGGAGAGGGTGTTGTAGACAATGCAAGAATGTCTTCATTGCCCCTTCCATGCCCTTTTCCTTGATACGATGTCAAAACTAGTTACTGTGATCACTCAGTTGATTTCTGACTCTTATGAAGGTGCTTTCTTGTATGAATAGTTGTTCAATTTAGCGCTCATGTAAGGGAACAATTGCTGGAGCATTCTCTTTGGTCATCTCGCTCTACCTCCTCTCCCAGAAAGCATGATCATTAGGGTGTATTTTTAGGGTATTTGACCTGAAGTAAGTATTTGAAATAAGTTTTTCAACCATGCAATTACATACTTGCCTAAACAAAGGCCCCCCAATAAAATCTTGCATTGTAATGCCTGATAATTTAATATCAATATTAAAATTATCCTTAATATGCATCTAATCAAAAATTGAATTCCCATCACAAAGTCAAGTTAACTATTCCAGTAAGTATATAGAGTAGTGTATGACCTCCCTCGAAATTGTTAAGTGTATGGTTCCTATAAGTTGTAACTGCTTATAAAATGACTTCAAGACACTCTTGTTTGTATATCTTGGACCTTTACATGAACAGGAAAGCATAACCTATATTTAGACTTAATGGTACTTAAAAGATAATGTTTTGAAATATATGTTAGGCACATAGACTATATGTTCATTAATTTAATAAATAGTAATCAAATTTCAAATGTGAATAGCAAACATTAATTTAGTGACTTGATTTTTAAATTTTAGAGTGAAATATATTGGTCTGAAATAATTGATTATTTCAAAATCAGTACTTTTACTAAAATGCTGAAACTTCGGTAGATCAATGATTTTCTCAGATGTGTCCATAAAGTGCTTTTTAGGAATTTAAGCAGTCGTCTTGTCCAACTTCCATTTCTGTGTGTTCCTTCAACTTCAGAGCCCTCTCAATGCAACATAAATTGAGTTTGTGATGAGAAAAAAACAAGCAAGAATAACTTATACTTTGAAATATTTTAAAACTGCCAACATATTTTTCTAATTAAAGATGATTAAACTTACATTTTAAAATGTTATTGTTTTAGTTAAATCCAATTCATCAAGAATTTGCTGAGACCATACTAAATTCTCAGAATTGTGTTGGCTGTTGTTAGAAGGAAAACGACATATGAAGTAAAACACCAGTAATGGGGAATAATCATTCCTTTATACAATTTTAAGTTTTGCACCAGTCTTGAACTTGAGATAGATACTTATGAGCCACTCTTTCCTTTTGCCTTGAACTATTTCATCCTTCAAGAGACCCAGTCTTTTCTCCAGCTTTCACTTTAACAGTGTTAATGGAGCCACTCTTGGCTTTGTATTTCACAGCCATTGTTTGATTTGTTGGCCCTAATGATCTCATCTACTTTTTTTTGTTCATGTGTTTCTCGTTTTCTCATTAGGTACTTTACTTGTTATACTAGGTCGGATTGGAGAAACATCAAGAATATGTTATTTCAAAAATATATAAAAGAAAGACTGTTATCACATCACTTTTGGTGGGTTAGATATCTCTATAAAGATTCATCACTACAAAAGTACTTCTTCAAAACATAATATATCTGGATACTTCGTGGTTTATGCTCACACCACTGAAAAAAAAAGATATGCTGCTAAACACCTTTGTTTCCAAGTCATACTATACTGATTTAAATCACAAAGAAAGGGACTCACTAAAACCCTTTGGCTAAGTATTTTTTTTCTTAAAAAACTCTAAAAAAAACCCTTCAAAATTTAATCATTAAAGTTCAGTCTAGCAATCATGTGTTTGAATTCTCTTTTACCATAATTTGAAATTGGCCTAAATAAATACAGATTTTATTTATTTATTTATTTTAGACTGGGTCTCACTCTGTCACCTAGGTTGAAGTGCAAAGACATGATCATTGCTCACTGCAGTCTTGATCTCCCAGGCTCAAGTGATCCTTCCACCTCAGCCTCCTAAGTAGTTGGGACTACAGGCACATGCCACTATGCCTGGCTAATTTTTAAATTTTTTTGTAGAGACAAGGTCTCACTGTGTTGCCCATACTGGTCTCAAACCCCAAAACTTAAGCGATCCTCCTGCCTCATCTTCTCAAAGTGCTGAGGTTGCAAGTATGAGCGGCTGTGCCTGGATACATATAGGTACTTCTAAAATGAAAATCACATGATGCAGAGTGGCTGTTTTACAGAATTTCTCTTAGCTCTTTGTAGGTAATTTAGAAATGAATCTATATCAGCTCTTATTAATATCAAAATGTTTCTTATGTTTGTATTAAACCATCTCTATTACTTCACTCTATGGAAAATAAGCTCTGATAAGGTGAGCAAGTCTTCCAAAAAATTAAATTGTGATTGCTGATAATTAAATTTTTTTGATAATTTACTTTTTCATGTGTGAAATAGTTTTCACTTTTGCCTGAGTAGATTCTGCAAATTATTGTTTTGCTCTATTAATATAGAAAATATAAGATTATTATAAGTCTAAAAGGAAGACAGCATTAAGTTAAAAATTTAAAATATTCAGTAAATATGAACCCTTTGCCAACTAATTTGAAGCATTACTTCTGTAATTCATTGTGCAATCATTGAACACCTTGCTACACGGCTGATATCATTTATCCTTAGTTGCTATACTTCCTGCCAACCTAACATGGTAAACTCTAAAATTCACAGATATTACTCAGGGGCAACATTTGCACTGAGGTTTTCCTCTATTCTGTGTGGCCTCTCTGAATTTAGAAAGAACTATTACTATTTTTCACACAAATTCCCATCCACAAATCTCGGTTCTCCTGCTAACAATAAGTGTCCTGGAACATAAATGAAGAAGGGGAGGTCGTGGTGCTGTCCAACCAGGCTTTCCAATACTTCTTATAATTATATGGAAATAATTTCAAGTAATATTAGTTACCTATTGGCTTTTCTAACCTCAAAAAATACAACTTGTTTTTGAGTCCCTGTTCTACGTACAGTACAGCGATAAGATCTGTGAGGTGTATATGTATCCTACTAGAAGCATTATATCAGTCTTCAGCAAACTTAAGTTGGTAATTCAGAGGAATAAAGAATACGTGTTAAATAAGTGAATATAGAGGAGCACCTTTAGGCAGTGCTATAAGAATTTAAACATGATTTGAAAATATTAATTTGGTAATGGCAGTAGTAATTTTGCTGGATTATTCAAGGAAAAGTTCATATAGGAGACTAGATTAATAAAATATTAGAAGTAGGACCAAAGACAGATGCAGTCTAATCTGAGCATACCTTTTTTTTTTCTTTTTTTGAGACAGTGTCTTGCTCTGTCACCCAGGCTGGAATACAGTGGCACAATCTCGGCTCACTGCAACCTCCGCCTCCCAAGTTCAAGAGATTCTCCTGCCTCAGCCTCCCAAGCGGCTGGGGATATGCCACCATGCCCAGCTAACTTTTGTATTTTTAAGAGAGATGGGGTTTCACCATGTTGGCCAGGCTGGTCTCTAACTCTTGACCTCAGGTGATCCACTCGCCTCAACCTCCCATAGTGTTGGAATTACAGGTGTGAGCCACCACGCCCGACTAGAGTATACCATTTTTAAAATGAGGAAACAAGACCGAGTAAAATAATGTACTAAGATCGCACAGAAGAGAACACTGACTTTGTCTTTGAGGATATATTCTTTTGTTTTTGTAGTTTGTAATGTTTCTTAAAATGTCTTTAATGCCAACAATACACAAAGATGGCCTCATTCCTGAACCAGTGCCATTTTATTTGCGTATTTTGACTAATAACTATTGTTTAAACATAAGAAAAGGAAAAGGATATGAAAGAAAAGGTTGAGGACTTTGGTAAAATCAAAGATGGAAATAGGAAAGTGCCTGATGTTTGTAGTAACATGTAAAGAAAAAATATATTGGAGCACAGAAAAATGTGTCCTGCAAAGTTGATGGAAAAGAGAAAGATCTGTCATCATAAATTGTGAAAGATTATAAGATAAAACACAAAATCTGTCTTACGGGCACTAAGACAAAAATTTTTCAAGTGGGAGAAGGAGGAGGAAAATGTGATTTGTGAATAATAACTTGATAATGGAAGTCAGGAAGTTGAAGAAATTAAAAAATGAAGACAAGGAGTATTGTTAGTATAGGTTACTGGGTAATCCAAGCCTCAAACAATAAAAGCTCTGCAACAGTATGTTTTAAAAAAACAATTAATGGAAATGTAATGGATGTGTGAAGGAAGAGCAAGAGCAAAGTGTCAACAATGCTGCTGAGCTTTAAATCACAAATTAAACTACACTTAAAAACACATACACACATACATAAAATCAGAAAAAAATATTGTTGTTTTTGCTTTTTTATTTCCCTTGGATGGAGTGAAGGCTCAGAGCATTACATTACCTCTAAAAATACTGGTCTTGTGCCAAACTGAACAGAATTGAGACCCAAAAATCCATAAAAAGAATCAATGAAACTAAAGGATAAACAAGATAAATAGACTGCTAGTTGGATTAAGAATGCAGAAAGAGAAGAGAACCAAATAAGCACAATCAGAAACAATAAAGATGACATTGCAATAGACCCTACATAAATGCAAAAAAATCCTCAGAGGCTGTCATGAACACTTCTACACACAAAAACTAGAAAATCTAGAGACAAAGCATAAACTCCTGGAAAAACACAACCTCCCAAGATTGCAAGACTAAACAGACCAATGTCAAGTTCTGAAATTGAATCAGAAAAAAAAAAATCTTGCCAATGAGAAAAAGCTCTGGACCAGATGAATTCATGGCCAAATTCTGCCAGACATACAAGTAGAATTCTACTAAAATTATTCCAAAAAATCGAATAGGAGGGACACCTGCCTAACTCATTCTACAAAGCCAGCATTGCCCTGATATGAAAAGCTGGCAAAGACACAGTGAGGGAAAGAAAACGACAAGCCAATATACCTGCTGAACATAGACCTGAAAATCCTTAACAAAATACTAACAAATCAAATTTAACAGCACACATCAAAGTTAATTCACCATGATAAAGTAGGCTTCATTCCTGGGATATAAGTTTGATTCAACATACACAAGTCAATAAACGTGATTCACCACACACACACAATTAAAAACAAAGATTGTATGACCATCTCTACAGATGTGAAAAAAGATTTCAATATAATCCAACATCCTTTCATGATTTAAAAAAAAAAAAACTCAACAAACTAGACACCAAAGGAACAAACCTCAAAATAATAAGAACCATCTATGAAAACCCACAGGCAACATGTTACTGAATGGGAAAAAGCTGGAAGTATTGCCCTTGAGAACTGCAACAAGACAAGGATTCTCATGCTCACCACTCCTAGTCAACATAGTACTGGAAGTGCTAGTCAGAGGAATCGGTCAAGAGAAAGAAACAAAAGGCATCTAAATAAGAAAAAAGGAAAGAAGTTAAATTATCTGTTTTCACTAAGAATATGATTCTGCACCCAGAGAAGCCTATCAACTCTGCCAAAAAGCTCCTGGAACTAATAAAACAACTTTATTAAAGTTTCAGGATACAAACTCAATGCGTACAAAAATCAGTAACATTTCTATACACCAATAACATTCAAGCTCAGTGCCAAAGCAATAATGCAATCCCATTTGTAATAGCCATACACACAAAAATAAAATCCCCAGAAATACATCTAACCAAGGAGATGAAAGCTCTCTACAAGGAGAACGACAAAACACTGTTAAAAGAAATTGCAGATGACACACACAAATATTCCATGATTATGTTTTGGCAGAATCAATATTGTTGCAATGACCATACTGTCCAGGGCAATATACAGATTCAATGCTATTCCTATCAAAATACCAATGTCATTTTTCACAGAATTGAAAAAAAATCTAAAATTCATATGAAACACTTTAAAAAGTCAGAATAGCCAAAACAATTCTAAGCCCAAAGAGCAAAGCTAAAGGCAGTGTTCGGGGAAAAAAAAAAAAAAAAAAAAAAAAAAAAAAAATTTGCAAACGATGCATCTGAAAAAGGTCTAATAACCAGAATTTATAAAGAACTTCATGAAAAAGGAAAAAACAAATAACCTCATTAAAAATAGGCCAAATACATAAAAAGATACTTCTCAAAAGAAAACATACAAGCAGCCAACAAACATATGAAAAAAATGCTCCCCATCACTAATCATCAGAGAAGTACCAATCAAAACCATAATGAGACTCTATCTCACACCAGTCAGAGAGGCTATTGTTATTATTAAAGATTTAAATGTAAAACCCAAAACTATAAAAACCCTAGAAGAAAATCTAGGCAATACCATTTAAGACATAGGCATAAGCAACAATTTTATGACAAAATCACCAAAAGTAATTGCAACAAAAGCAAAACTTGACAAATGGGATCTAATTAAACTAAGGAGCTTCTACACAGCAAAATAAATTGTCATCAGACTGAACAGGCAACCTACAGAGTGTGAGAAAATTTTTGCAATCTATCCATCTGACAAAGGTCTAATATCTAGAATAATAATCTATAAGGAACTTAAATAAATTTACAAGAAAAAAACAAATAACTCCATTAAAAAAAGGGGCAAAGGACATGAAGAGACACTTTCCTAAAGAAGACATTCATGTGGCCAACAAACATATGAAAAAAAGGTCAACATCACTGATCATTAGAGAAATGCAAATCAGAACCACAATGAGACACTATCTCATGCCAATCAGAATGGCAATTATTAAAAAGTCAAAAAACAACAGAGGCTGGCAAGGTTACAGAGAAATAGGAACACTTTTACACTGTCAGTGGGAATGTAAATTGGTTCAACCATTGTTGAAGAAGGTGTGGCAGTTCCTAACAAATCTAGAACCAAAAATACCATTTATCTCAGCAATCCCATTACTGGGCATATACCCAAAGAAATATAAAATCATTATATTTCAAAGATACATGCTTACGTGCATTCATTGCCGCACTATTCACAATAGCAAAGACTTGGAATCAACCCAAATGCCCATCAATGATAGGCTGGATAAAGAAAATGTGGCACATACACACAATGGAATACTATGCGACCCTTAAAGGAGCAAGATCATGTCATTTGCAGAGACTTGGATGGAGCTAGAAGCCATTATCCTCAGCAAACTAACGCAGGAACAGAAAACCAAACACCGCATGTTCTTACTTATAAGTGGGATCTGAACAACGAGAACACATAGACACAGGAAGGGGAACAACACACACTGGTACCTGTCAGAGGCTGAGGTAGGGGGAGAAAGAGCATTAGGAAAAATAGCTAAGGTATGCTGGGTTTAATACCCAGGTGAGGGGTTGATAGGTGCAGCAAACCATCATGGCACATGTTTACCTATGTAACAAACCTGCACATTCTGCACATGGATCCCAGAACTTAAAAATAAACATGAACATTTAAAAAGTCAAAAAACAGACGCTGATGATGGTGTGGAGCAAGGGGAACCCTTATATGCTGTTGGTGGATGTGTAAATTAATTCAGCCACCGTGGAGAGCACTTTCGAGATTTCTCAAAGAACTTAAAAGAGAACTACCATTTGATCCAGCAACGTCGTAATGGGTATATTTCCAAAAGAAAACAAATCAGTCTATCAAAAATGAGAATGCCCTTGCATGTCCATGGCAGCACTATTCACAATAGCAAAGACATGATATCAACTTAGGTGCCCATCAACAGTGGATTGGATAAAAGAAATGTGGTACATATACACCATGGGATACTATGCAGTCATAAAAAAGAATGAAATTATGTTCTTTGTAGCAGCATGGAGGTAGCTGGAGGCCATTATCCTAAGCCAAATAAGACAGGAATAGAAAATTAAATGCCATATGTTCTTACTTGTAAGTGGAAACTAAATATAGGGTACTTGTGGGTATAAAGATGGCAAAAAATAGACCCTAGGGACTACTAGAAGCGGGAGGGAGAGAGGAAATGGCTGAAAAGCTATCTGATACTATGCTTGGTACTGGAGATTGGATCATTTGTACCTAACCTCAGCATCACACAATACAACCAGGGTTGTTGTGATAATTAAGTTAAATAATCCTTGTCAAGCATGTAGGAGAGAATTTCTTTTCTGTACTGAGAAGCATGTGCTTTGGTAAGAAGAACAGCAAATTGAGCATTGATGAGTCCAGAGCTTCCAACAAAATAAAACAGAAACTTCTATTCATCAGAACCACCGACAAAGTAAGATGAGAACGTCTACCTACACACTTGTTGGATAGGTGGACACTTTTAACCTCTTCTCCTGATAGAACCCCACAAGACAGAAATGGCAAAGAATACTCTTCAAAGAATGGCATAAAAAGGGTAGGCAATAAAAATTGCTCTATATTATGAGGTTTACATGTGTAATTATAGAATATATCTGGCAACATGCTGGGAAGGAAACTTTTTCTTAACAGAAAATAAATATAAAGCAAAAGGAAATACTGAGAGCACAATTAATTTCTGGAAACTTTTAGATATAGAAGTTGCCTTTTAACTAAGAATTTGTTTTTAGTGGGAATTACATTACTTATACAGCTTTAGATTTTACAGTGTAAGTCTAGACAACGATTGCTAAATGAGATGTTTAAAATTTGTCCTGTTGACACAGAGAAGCTCAAAGGCAAAAAGAACAAAAGAACCGAGGCACGGATTCAGAACATCTTATATATGGTATTGTGACAGGGAATTTGTGACCTGCAGCTTATCACCTACCTCAAGGGAATAAATGGAAAACTAATTGATACAGAAGTTTCCTAGAGAAAGATTTTATGTGCTTTGTGGCTGCCTCCTCCCTCAACTGAGTCAAGTGAAGGAGCGTCAATCATCATTTAGAACAGTTGCCATGTCTGCCATGAAAAGCAGGCATTTGCTAAGGGCAAGAGACTATGGAAAGGCCAGGAAAGCAGTGACTAGAGGAACAGCAATAAAGTAAATTGAGTCAAATGTGTGGATTTCTCATGGTTCAATCCATCAGTTAAACCAGGTACAGAGGAAAGAATATAATTCTTATTTTTCTTTCTTCTTAGATGCAAATATTCTTCTTGTAGTTCCAGCAATTCGATAGAATTATAAGTCCATGAACTTACAAGTGAACAAAAATAAGGATTAATTTTTAAAATTTAAACTTGGAGTGAGATAAAAAAATAAACTGGGATAAGAAGAAAGCCATATATATGACTTTCAGGATATATTGAGCATATGGAAATTAGTAGAGGGTCATAAAACTAGAACTTTAGGTGAATCTTTCATTTGTTACTAATATTACTTACTAATTTGTTTGTTACATGAGAATGACCTTATCTCCTCGTGTTAATTAAGGCAAAGCCATTCTATGGAATTTAATAGCCATAGGAACTTTTGGTTTAGTATTTTCTAGCATTAGTTGTTTCTCTTTTCTACATTAAGTGTGTTCACTCTTCTACTGAGCAACATATTTATTTCAATAACTCAATCTTTTCCAAATACTCAGCATCTTCTTTAATTTTTCTTATCCTTTTGCTTTATCCAGGTAATGTCTTCAATATAGGAAAATGTATGCTGCTCTTTTGAGTGAAATTGTTTATATTTTTATCTTTTCTTTCCCTAAAAAGTGAGAAAGAAAATGAAAGGGAAGGAAAAGAAGAGGGAAAAAAAAAATCTTAATATATCCCAGATTCCTAGTTGTGTAAAGTCTGTTGTAAATCCCTCAGAAGTATTTGCTTGAAAAGCCCACAAATAGTTAAAACTTGTAAGAGCAACATAAGTTCATGATGCAATGATGATCTATCATCAATAAAATATAAAATTTACCGAGTCTTTCACATGTATTTCCTTATGTGTATTTCACAATAAGGTGAAGTAGATTAGGTAGGAATTGTTACTTTTATTTCACATAAATGGAATCTAGGTTCAGAGAAGCTCAGTGGCTTGCTTGGGGCCATGTCATATTTTAAAAGCTCAAAATATTGCTTTTTGAAGCCATAGGCTGGGCTCCTTCTGCTTTACCTACTGAATATTATCTATGTAATTTTTTATACTGTTCTTTAGAGTTTGGAATAATTTGAAGTATTGTGTCTTCCCAAAGCTTAAATATTTTTACTTCACATCAACATATATTCGGCTTCAAATAAAATTTCCATAAAACAGTTTCAAAATATTTTTTTTGTTGTTGTTGTTGGGGAGAACTGCATGTTCTCTTATCCATAGCTTCCAAAACTGCATAGTAAATTCTGTCTTTACTCCCAAACTTGAGGATTCAAGGAATGTGAAAATACTGGAAAACCTGTTGTTATTGGCACTGAGACCTGATTTCTGTGACAGTAGCTTGACAGTCCCACTATTCACCATAAACAATATTTTAATCAAAGAAAATATTCTAAAAACATCATCTTTAATTTTTATTCTTATAGAAATATACATCTGAAAAGCTAAATTATTAATTTGGGAGTCTTTATGCCATTTTCAAGCCTTAACAGTTGCTTCTCCCATGCTCATCCAAAATTTATCTCAAATTTTCTGATAGGTGTTCAATGGAAGAGATGCAAGGAATAACAAGTAATATAGTCCCTGGCCTAGGGCATCAAAGTATTTTTATTCCTTGCCAAACCGATGTAGAATATATTTGTATGAATAAATTCCAAAATAATGTACCTTGAAATGACTTTGATTTGATCTATGCTTTCTTTTTCTCCCCTGAAAGTTACATTATCAAACAAAATCCCCATCTCCTGACTTACTGCTATCACATCGACAATTGGTTTATTTATTAACTGTAACATAAATAAACATAGAACCATAACAAAGAGGCCTCTGGATTATTATAGTTTATATTTTAATTTGTTTCATTTTAAAATTCACAAGATGACAGCATGGCTGATGACAATTAACAGATAATTAACTGTTTTCATACCTTTTAATATAGTTGGGTCTAAAATAACCGTATTGTGATTTGAAAAGAAGGCTCCAAAAGCATGCGCTTCTTTTACAGGTATCAAAATAATAAAACTATGTTTTGTTTTAAGTAATGTCTCTTAATTGCACCATCTTTATGAGATGATTTTAAAAGGACATTTTTAAAGATAAAAACTAGTTAATTGTGGAGGATAGAAGAAATCACTTTTTAAAGATAAGGATATTCTTAATAATAAAATGATTAATTTGTATGTGGAAATCATCAAAATGCAAACCAATATTTAACATTTGGAAGCAAATATTTTACTGTTGTATTGATGTGTAATCATAGGATGATTCTCATATCTTTAAATAATATTTTCCATATAGCAAATAATTAAATTTTAAATGAGAGTTTTAAGATCAACTTAATAATCATGGAATTTACCAAAATTTGTGAATATAAATCAGTGGACAACTTAATGTTTGATCTTGGAAGGTTATTATGATTCCAGAATTCAACATGATGACATGGCACTTGAAAGGAGATCTTTACTAAAACTCTGAACCTATTATTGTGATTTATTTTTAATCTAGGTATCAGAGATAGTGATCATAATTCAAATGAAAAGTACCTACTAACAGTTATGTTAACGTAAAATTGAGATTATTTCTCTTGAAAGAGATATTTATGTTTGAATTTTATACATGTACAAGAATATAAAGATAGAGTTATTTCTCTGTTTTGGTCAAGACCCCCAAAGCTATTTTTTTTTTTTTTTTTTTTTTTTGAGACAGAGTCTCGCTCTGCCGCCCAGGCTAGAGTGCAGTGGCCGGATCTCAGCTCACTGCAAGCTCCGCCTCCTGGGTTTACGCCATTCTCCTGCCTCAGCCTCCCGAGTAGCTGGGACTACAGGCGCCCGCCACCTCGCCCGGCTAGTTTTTTGTATTTTTTAGTAGAGACGGGGTTTCACCGTGTTAGCCAGGATGGTCTCGATCTCCTGACCTCGTGATCCGCCCGTCTCGGCCTCCCAAAGTGCTGGGANTGGTCTCGATCTCCTGACCTCGTGATCCGCCCGTCTCGGCCTCCCAAAGTGCTGGGATTACAGGCTTGAGCCACCGCGCCCGGCGACCCCCAAAGCTTTATTGCCACAAGATAGTTAGTTGAGCTCATAAGCTCTCATTTCAGCAAGGGGACAAAAGGCTTAGGTTGAAACATACAGATTTGAGACTGTGATGGAAATCCATGCTGTTCTTTGGTAGGTGCTGCCCTTCTTACCTCTGCATTTCAAGTTTTGCCCCTTCTGAATTCAGTTGTAATGTAAGAGACTTATTGTGATCTTTGAACTGTAAGATTGCATTTACTGCTCTCGACTCAGCCAAGGGACTCAGTCGTTGCCTTCAGTCTTTGATCTTGGCAGTCATCCTTATCTAAAACCTCTGCCTGTCTGCTCATTTGTTTGTTAGTTCTACATACTACTCCACCAGAGAACTAAGAAATTTCTAGACCCCTACAGAGCACATGTGAGAGGAATACTCAATGAGGGTTATTTATCCAGATTGGCAGTCTTTCTTAAAATATAATCCAAACCACAAATATTAACTATGTATGCTATTTTACACTTTCTAGGAGCCACATTAAACAAAGAGATAGAGCAGGTGGAAGAAGATGGGTGAACAGAAGCCTCCAGTAATTGTTCCTCACACAGAAACACCAAATTGAACAACTATCTACACAAGAAATTGCCTTCAAAAGAAACTAAAATGAGATGAGCAATGACACTTGATTTGTAACATCACATCAACCAAAGAGGCATGGAAGAAGGTAGGAAAGAGTCTTGAATTGCTGACACCACCATTCCCCGATCCTCCAACAGTGGTACCTGTCATGTGGGGAGAGATAATCTGAGTACTGGGGAGAGGAAGAGTAGAGTGATTTTGGGGACTTTGCATTGAAACTCTGTGCTGTCCTGTCACAGCAGAAAGCAACACAGAGCAGAGTTCAACCAGGGCCCATGGAAGGAGAATTTAGACCAGCTCTAGCCAGAGGGGTATTGTTCATCCCAGTGGCTGGAATCTGAGTTCTGGCTAGCCCCATCACTGTAGGCTAAAGTGCCCTGGAGTTCTAAATAAGACTGAAAAGCGTCTATGCCACAAGGACTGCAATTTCTGAGCAAGTCCTGGTATTGTGCTGGGCTGAGACCCACTGGACTTGGGGTGGACGTGACCCAGTGAAATATCAGTTAGGGTGGTCAAGGGAGTGCTTGTGCCATCCCTCCTCCAACTCTAGGTAGTGCTGCTCACAGGTCTGGGAAGAGAGGGAAGAGTAAAAAGGACTGTATCTTGCAACCTGGATAACAGCTCAGTCACAGTAAAATAAAACACTAAATAAACATTCAAAGTCTTCAGTTCCAAGTCTTAACTCCTGGAAACCACTTTTATGCCCATCTTGGACCAGAAGGGATCCCACTGCCCTGAAGGGACAGACCCAGGCTTGGCAGGACTCATTACCTGCTAAATAAGCAGTCCTTGGGTCTTGAAATGTCAGTAGTAGCTAGGCTATAGTTGCCATGGGCCTGGGGTGGTGGTGAACAAGGGCAGAGATTGGTTCTGCTTGAGGAAAGGAGAGGGAAAAGTAAAGAAGATTTGTCTTGCTACCTAGGTGCCAGTTCAGCCCCAGTAAAATAAAGCACCAAACAGATTTCTAAAGCCCCTAATCCCAAGCCTTAACTCAGGGACAGCATTGCTAGACTCATCCTGGGCAAAAGGGAACCTGCCTTCTAGAAGGAAAAGAACCAGTACTGGCAGGATTTATCACCTGCTAATTAAGAGTCCTTGGGCAAAGGAGACCCAGTACTGCACTGGTTTCAGGTGTAATCCAGCAGAATCCCAGTAGTAGTGGCCACCAGAGTGCTTGCATCACCCCTCTGCCAATTGTAGACAGCTCAGCACAGAGACAGACTCTTGTTTATTTGGGGGAAAATAAAGAAAGAGAACAAGAGACTCTGCCTGGTAATTCAGGGAATTCTCCTGGATTTTACCCAAGATCACATAGACAGTACCTCTATGAATCTGTAAGAGTCACAGCATTACTGGGCTTGGGGTGCCCCCTAATGCACACATGTCTGCAGTGACCAAAGACTTAGATCACAACACTCGATTCCCTTCAAATACTTATAAAGGCTTCTCAAGGATGGATACAAACAAGTCCAGACTGCAAAGATTGGAATAAATACCTAACTCTTCAATACCCAGACATTGACAAACATCTACAAACATTAAGCCCATCCAAGAAAACATGAGCTCACCAAACAAATTAAATAAAGAACTAGTGATCAATTCTGGAATAAGGCCTTTCAGATAGAGAATTTAAAATAACTGTTTTGAGAATGCTCAACCAAATCCAGGGGAATACACAGAAGCAATTCAGAATCCTTTCACATAAATTTAACAAATAGATTGCAATAATTAAAAAGAATAAAGCAGAAATTCTGGAGCTAAAAATTCAATTGACAAACTGAAGAATGTATCAGAATCTTACAATAGCAGAATTGATCAAGCAGAAGAAAGAATTAGAGAACTTGAAGACAGTGTATTTGAAAATACATAGTCAGCAGAGTCAAAAAATAATGAATAAAAAAGAGTGAAGCACATCTACAAGTTCTTGAAAAAAACCTCCAAGTGGCATATATAAAAGACATTGGCCTTAAAGAGGAGGCAGAGAAAGAGATCATGATAGAAAATTTTTCAAAGATAGAAGCACACCTACAAGTTCTTAAAAAGTCTCCAAATGGCATATATAAAAGATATTGGCCTTAAAGAGGAAGTAGAGAAAGAGATCACAGCAGAAATTTTTTCAAAGATAGAAGCACACCTACCAGTTCTTAAAAAAAGCTTCCAAATGGTGTATATAAGAGATATTGCCCTTAAAGAGTAAGTTAGAGAAAGATATTAAGATATCAAGATACAAAGCTTTTCAAAGAGATATTAACAAAATTTTTAAACCTAGAGAAAGATACCGATATTCAAGTACAAAAAGGTTATAGAGCACCAAGCAGATTAACCCAAATAAGACTACCTGAAGGTGTTTAATAATTAAACACCCAAAGGTCAAGGATAAAGAAAGGATCCTAAAAGCAGCAAGAGAAATAAAATAAAAAGAAACAAACAAAAAACATATAAAGGAGTTCCAATATGTCTAGCAGTAGATTTCTCCCGGGAAACATTGCAGGTCAGTAGAGAATGGTGTGACATACTTAAAGGGCTAAAGGGAAAAAAAGATTTTATTCTAGAATATTATATCCAGTGAAAATATTCTTCAAACATGAAAGAGAAATACTTTCCCAGAGAAAGAAAAGCTGAGGGACTTCTGTCAACACCAGACCTATGCTACAAGAAATGCTAAAGAAGTTCTTTAGTCTGAAAGGAAAGGATGTTAATGAGCCATAAGAATTCATCTGAAGGTACAAAACTCACTGGTAACAGTAAGTGAACAGACTAATACAGAACATTATAACACTGTAAATGTGGTGTGTAAACTAATCATAACAAGTAGGAAGACTAGGAGATAAACTGATCAAAAATAGTAAGTATAATATAACATCTTTTTAAGATATAGTATAATTGGATATAAATAGAAATGAGTTAAAAAGCAAGTGTGATGCAGTTAATATGTATAGCTTTAATTAATTTTCCCTTTTCTTGTTTGTAAGGTTGTTTGTTTTTGCAATCAGAGTTGTCATAAGTTTAAAATAATGTGTTATAAGATGTTATTTGCAAGCCTCATGGTAATCTTAAATTTTGAAAAAGCCTACAAAAGATACACAAAAAATGTAAAGAAAAAGGTTAAAACACACCACCAGATAAAATCATTTTCACAAAAAGAAAAAACAAGAAGGAAGGAAGAGAAGACCTCAAAACCAGAAAATAAACTTGAAAATGGCAATAGCAAGTCCATTCCTTATCAATAATAACATGGAACATAAATAGAGAGGCTAAATGGATAAAAAACAAGACCCAACAATCTGTTGCCTACAGAAACACACTTTGCATATAAAGACACACTTAGGGGATGGAAAAAGATATTTCATGAAAATAAAAACCAGAAAAGAACATAAGTACCTATACTTACATCAAATATAATATATTTCAAGACAAAAACTATAAAAGAAGGTCATTATACCTGTAATTCCAGCACTTTGGGAGGCCGAAGCGGGTAGATCACGAGGTCAGGAGATCGAGACCATCCTGGTTAACACGGTGAAACCATTTCTCTACTAAATATACAAAAAAACAAAACAAAACAAAACAAAACAAAAAACTAGCCAGGCGTTGTGGCGGCGCCTGTAGTCCCAGCTACTCGGGAGGCTGAGGCAGGAGAATGGCGGCAACCCCGGGGGCGGAGCTTGCAGTGAGCCGAGATCGCGCCACTCACTCCAGCCTGGGCGACAGAGCAAGACTCTGTCTCAAAATAAATAAATAAATAAAAATAATAAAAAAAAGAAGGTCATCATATAATGATAAAGGGGTCAATTCTGCAGGAGGATGTAGCAACCATAAATATCTAAACACCCAACACTGTAAAACACAGATATATAATACAAATCTTACTGGGGCTAAAAAAAAAGATAGATCCAAATACAATAATAGTTGGAGACTTCAACATCCCACCTTCAGCACTGGACAGATCACCCAGACATAAATCAACTAAGAAACATTGGATTTAATCAGTACTATAGACCAAATGGACATAATAGATATTTAGAAAATAATTTCATGCAATGGCTGCAAAATACGCACTCTAATCCTCAGCACATGATCATTCTCAAGGATAGATACTAATAAAACAATACAATAATTAAGAAAGATGAGTTATAATTATCACTTTTGTTTTAATATAGTTTGTTAGTTGTAAATTCATTGAATTTAATTTTAACTTATTTATTTATATTTTTATTTATTTATTTTTTGAGACAGAGTCTCCCTCTGTCTCCTAGGCTGAAGTGCAGTGGCAGAAGAGTTCGACTTACTGCAACTTCCACCTCCTGGGTTCAAGCGCTTCTCATGCCTCAGCCTTCGAGTAACTGGGACTACAGGGGCGCGCCACCACGCCTGGCTAATTTTTGTATTTTTAGTAGAGATGGGGTTTCTCGCCATGTTGACCAGATTGGTCTCGAACTCCTGGCCTCAAGTGATCCGCCTACCCTGACTTTCCAAAGTACTGGGATTACAGGTGTCGGCCACTGCACCCAGCCAGAATTTAATTTTTAATATGCCTCCATTTAACAACCAGTTTGCAAGATTTCTGAAAATTTAATCACCAGATCTCCCAAGCCAGCTCTGAGAAAACACTTGCTCTGAATCACTAGAGAAAAAGGATATGTAAAGAAATGTGAATAAGAAAACACAGTAATATATTTCAAAAAAAGTAGTCTCTATTACACAAACACTGAACTTAATAAGAGAAACAGTTAAAAAAAAAAAAGAAAAGAAAAGAAAAAAGAAAAAACCAAAAACAAACAAACAAAAAACCTCACTCCTTGAAGTTAAAGTGTACTCTGCTCTAGTGTAGGAGCAGCCTAAGAAAAATGAAAAAGAACCTCGTGTCTTCTGGAAGCAACGGTATGCAAAAACACCACTGAGGTCCATCGGTTCATGATTTCGACTTCAGTCTTGTGATTTATTAGATGATTTACAAGGTCCGAGTCTCGGGTTTCTATTTGGAAAATGAGTATAAATAATTCATTAACAGTGGCTGTAAAGATATAACAAACTTAATCATGAAAAATGAAGAGTGTTATTATTGTGAAGTTAATGAAAACCCTTACTTTTCACTTGGGCTAAACTGTCTCAGCAAACACAGAAAGGAACACAGTGAAACACATTATACAGAAGGTATAGTAAATGAAACAGGAATATCCCCAGATTACTAGGAAGCAGTCTCTTGATCATTCTGCTCCACAAAATCACATAAGGACTTTACTCTCTTCAAGCACCTTTTTCTAACTTCATCAATGCAGAGTACAATCTGTATAATTCTCACATTGCTCAAAGGTGCCTCTCCAAGGGTGTTGTAACAATTAATCAACATCCAATTTGATTATCCCTAAAAGTGTTCGCAATAATATATATTAATATATCAGGCAACGAATTCACTAAATAGTAAACAATATGATGTTTGGCCCATTCAATAGAATTATGCACTTCAAAAGATTATTTAACCTAGTAAAACATTTACCAGTTGTGATTCAAATAAAATTTTTTATTAGCTTAATATTTCTGAGTGTGAAATATTAAAAATTACCTGAGGGCAGATTCTATAAATAGTAATTAAAATTTAAGTTCAGTAGACTCTTAGTTGTTCTCAATGTCTATTCTTTCATTTTCCCCTCTTACTAGAAACTCTGTCTTGTATCTGAACATACAGACATCCACTTTAAGAACATTGCTCAGTCTCCCTTTGCCTCCAGATCACTCCATGTGACTAATTTCTGTCAAATGAATTTGAAATTTTATGTGGGAGATTTAGGAATCTTCCTTAAAAGGAAGTTACACCATGACAATTTTTTTCTTGTCTTATTCTGCTGCAAGAAATTCAGAAACCATCTTAGAATATTACTTATTCAGACATAAATAAACTTCTGTTATTAAGGCATGCCATGATTTGTTACTTGCAGTCATTCTTTATCTTAAATAATACAGCATGTTTCTGATATCAGCTTATATTTTTATCTTATCTTTTATATATCTTATTTTTATCTTGAACATTTCATTTGATTAAAAATTTTGTGAACTTAGCTACCAAATAATTTGACTTATTATACTTCAAAAACTACTATATTAAAATGGAACCACATATTTATGAGTCATACTACT
Organism: Theropithecus gelada; assembly: GCF_003255815.1. Lineage (NCBI taxonomy): Eukaryota > Metazoa > Chordata > Mammalia > Primates > Cercopithecidae > Theropithecus > Theropithecus gelada. The sequence continues at coordinate 11,561,893 of NC_037669.1, read as the reverse complement.
TATGTTTACTTATGCCAATCCAATTAGACCTCTAAATATTTTAAGGGAAAAATGAATTTTTACATTCTAAAGATACCTACATTTATATCTGCATGTATAGCACATATAGTGATTTTAATGATACCCTGTTCTACTATGGAATAGTTACCAATACTTAGTTCTGTAATTTTTTTTTAATAAACATGCATTTCCCAAGTATGGCATGATTGTAGTGAAGATATTTATTGTACTATATTCCAAGGAAGTGGAAAGATTAAACATAAGTAATTAACTTAAGGCTAATACTTTCAAAATTGTACTTATGTAATGCATATATGTTTATTAAATATTTAAGATCAGAGTCATTAAACAGATAATCACTTACATCAAGTCAAAAGAAAGTAAATCAGATTCCTTATTTAGAGTATTAGCTTATCAATGTTTGAGGGAAAACAAGCAAGACAGCATTTGCAAACAAGACATTTTGGAATAGTTTAGTCTCTGAGCTGTGCAGGTACCATTTGTAAGTGGGGATAATGGAAGCCTAAGTGGTGAGCAACAAAGTAATGCTAGTGGTTTGGTAAATGGGGCTTGAAGAAGTGAAAACTCTTGAGTTATTTTTTTTTCCTTTGACATTTTGTAACTACTATTGAGTGGGTGTATGGAAAAGCATCTTTCCAGTCTAGATTTTCTGGCTACCTCTTGTGAAATTAAGAAAATCTGTTAGGACAAAGTGGCAGCTCCATCTGTTAGCCTCCTTCATAAAATAAAACCTGCAGACACAGGATCATGATGTCTAAGCAGTGCTAATATTATTTGAGTAGATATCCAGAAAAAAACTTGTATGGAACATTTCAAAATATTATTTTTGGATTTTCATGAGACAGACATTATCTATAAATATTTCTTATTACTCTCAAGAAGAACATTTCTCTGAGAAAATATTTCTCTTTCTCTTCTTGGTTAAGGTTTCCTAAAATATATTGTTGCATGCTTTGGATCAGTTTTGAACCTAGTGGAAGATGTAAATCATCACCTTGACAGAAAAAATATCAATTACATCAGTGTACTTATTTATCATCATGCAGATAACATTTTATTGTCTGGAAAATTTTGTTGTCTAATCTTGATTCATATATTATTTGCTATAGTGAATATTTAGATATATAGTTTACTGCAGCTGATTTGTAAAGGAAGTACTATATTAACTTACTGTTGGTATTGAGTGCTCTGATGAGCTAATTACCACTCAAAACAGTGATTCCAAACAAGATGCTTACCAAGAGAACAGGAATCTTTCCTAAAAGAAAAGAAGTGCCATCAACAGTTAATTTGGTGAAAATAGGCAGAGACCTAGAAGTAAGGCCAAGAAGAGTGAGAAATACCTGAAAGGAATAGAAATCTGCTTTTCTCGTTACTACATCCCAGCATTTTAAAAAGTGAAAATTGGCAATGGCTAATGGCCATGAAAGACAGGACCCAGAAAAAGGACATCGTAGAAACTGTGGTTGGCATGAAGGCAGGGTTTTCAAAGATCATTCAATTTTAAGAGGAGGATAAAAGTTTATGACTGGAATGGCTTTATTATCACAGTACTCGTATGTGTGGTTAAAGACTTTGTAAAATTAGACTGTTGGCTTGTAACTAGCCCCAGTCCCTTCCTGCAGCTAGATGAGAGCAATAAGTTCTATTGTTTTGTAGCACTCTAGGGTGAACCTGGCTAATGATAATTGACTGTGTGTTTTCAAAAAGCTAAAAGCTAAAAGAGGATACTGAATATTCACAGCAGTAAGAAATGATAATTGTTTGAGGTGATAAAGATGATAATTACCTTGATTTGTTCATTACATATTGCAGACATATATTGAAATATCACTCTTTATCTCATAAATCTGTACAATTATGATGTGTCAACTAAAAAGGAAAAAAGTTAACAACACATTAAATTTTAATTCCTTCACTAATGCTATCCTACTGTTCCCTACTCAGCCTAATCTTCCTTATAGAGCCTATGGAGAAAGGCTTTGTAGCCTTTCTCAACTAGCGGCCTTATTTTTACCTCTTGGCTAACTGAAGCTGATTGAATTGAACGGAAGATAATGTCTGTCTTAAAGTTCTGGTGCATTTTTTTCTTTCCATTAAACATAAATATAAAACGTTTAATGAAGCTCCCCAGAGAAAAGAGTAAGGAGGTGAAAGATTTATTTGCGAGAAGTCGATGAGGTGAAGCAGGCATAGGTGAGCTGGCAACGAGAGGACAGTCTACTTCAACTGGCACTTACTGAATTCTTAGAATGGAAATGACATTGTTCATTGTGCCAGGACTTCAAGTGCCAAGACTTCAAGAATGTCTGCCTTTAAGGAGCTGGCAATTCACTGAAAGGAGAGTTGTATAAAGAAAATGTTAAATGCAATAAGGTAAGCATTACATAAGCTGAAGAAATGAATAAATAAACAGAGCTGACCTGGCCAGGATTCCCCTGAAAGTCCACAAAGGGGATATAGAAAGCCTTCCCTCTGTGAAAGAGAATTACACCTGGGCTGAAACTTAATGGGAGAGTAATAATCAATGAAAGGAAGACGTGGGAAAGAATTAGGAAATGGATATTGAGAACCAGAACTAGGGTCTTGTTAATTTGGATAAAGAAGACACACTAGATAGGAGAAATTTTGTTTAAATAAAATTATAAGGTCTTATAAATTGATCAATGTAAACAATAAGAAGCAGTTATCTAGGATGACTTGTATATTTTGTGTAACAATGTAGATGATAATGCCAACATATGAGATAATATTCAAGTATATAAATCTGGAGGATAAGATGAAGTGAACTTGTGGAACTGGAAGTATCTGGAGAACTTCCAGAAAGATATGTCCATTAAGCACTTTCATCTGAAGATATGAAATCCAGATGTGAGATTAAAATTAGATGCATAGATATGAATGTGACTAGCCTATAGTCCTTGTTAAAAATATGACAGTAAAAAGCATCACCCAGAAGAGAAAGGAAGATTTAAAAACAACAAAGACTCAGTGAGCAGAAATGAGAATCATGGAAATCAGTACTACGTAATGGGTGCAGGAAGAAAAAAGTTGACAAAGCAAACCAAGAATAAAGATCAAATGGATTGAAAGACAAATCAGAAAAATATTGTATCACAGAAGAAAAGGGTGTAACTTTCCAGAGTAAGAAAAGATCAATACTGTGAAATGCAATGAGATCATTGCAGAATGAGTACCGAAAAGTGTCCAATGAATACCAAGATATGAAGATTAATGGTGCAGGTTACCAGAGGAGTTTCAGTGAAACGATGGGAGAGTGTTGGTAATGAATTGAAAAAAAAAAAAAAAAAAGAGAGAGAGAGAGAGAGAGAGACTGAATATTGTCACCATTTTCAAGATCGTTGGCTGAGACAGAAAGGAAAACAAGGACAAATAATCCTGTTATATAGGATACATTCTGCTAGAAGGCTTTACTAGAACCTCTGAACTCATTGGCAATAATCATTCTTATTTTCATTTTATGAGCGAAATATTTTCATGTTAGTGAACTACGTATTTTCATGTTAGTGAACATAAAGTTTTTGGATGAATTTTATTAGTTTTTGATACTACTATCTTCCCAATATTAATGTATCATTTTTTGTGTCTTTATAATAGAATCAGCTCGGTTGTACTGATTTAACTGATGCACTACTTAGCTTGGAAATAGTAACTTAAAACATGCTCTTATTTAAGCACATTAACTGACGAAGAACGGCATAATTTCAGTAAAGATGTTTATTGTATTGTATATGCACAAAATGCAAGGATGAAGAATATAGCAATTAAGACATGGGATTTTCTGATTTGTCCTTATAAAATATGCAAATCATATTGTAAAAGCACATCATAGATGATATAGAAAGAAATAAAAACACCATTAATTACATGAATCTCAAAGCAAGCAATAATATAATTTTATTCATAATAATACCTAATCAATTTTGGAATGGAAGCAAGCAAGAGATAAACTGTCCAGAAAAGACACTTAGCAAATTATATAGAATGTCCAATCTTGTCCAGGTAACATTTATAAAAGCAGATAAAAGTTTTGCAGGAGGAAAGTATTTTACTAACCCTTTTGAGGGTTTTCCTGTATCTAGTTATCCTCCCCATCTATGCACAGAAAGAACAGCACGTTAAAACTCCCTAGTGGATGAACAAAGCCCTTTGACTAATTCTGCCTGGTCTATGAGGTGGTTACAGGTTTGATGTCTGTCGGTTGTGAGCTGAGACAGTGACGAATTCATGATGAATTTTCCAGTCTCTGTCTGTATGCCTGCTATGGTAATGGTGGAGGAAACAATATATTGAGACGGTGAGTACAAAGGGTGAAACCAACATGAACTGAGTTGCTTCACAGGGTCTGTTGTTCTGAAGTCATGCCAAACTATAGCAGACTTTGTGTGAGCAAAAAACAAACACCTGAGGTGCTGAGCCACTGAGTTTTGGAGATTGTTATTGCATTGCAACCTACCCTCTCCTGACCCTAAAACATTCAGAACATCCTTTTGTATCTAAAGCAAAGCCTGTCACCTAGCTACATTTTCCTTTTGGTTATTATCTATAAAGTACAGTTGGGGAAAAAAGGCATAAAGAGAGGAGAGAGAAAGTAAGTGGGATGGAACCTACAGGAGATGTTCGTAAAATCCTCAAGATAATAATTCAATAGACTATAATTATTCATTAGGTTTTTTAATAATCATATTAAACTTACAGATATTTTCCCTCCTTGCCCTCTCCAAATCAGTGAGGAAATAACTTGACATAGTTGTTAGAGAAAATTTCTTACCCAGGTCTAATGAGGTAGCTGCTTTGACAGTTCAGCGCTCTTGTTCACATTCCTTTGTTCATTTGTGTGTTGTAAAAAAAAAAAAAAAAAAAAAAATCAGTATAAATCACTGCATTCCTTTCTACTTGCAAATCTCTGCTATGTGATTTTTTTGTTGCAAATGAAGATATTTATCATGACTACATTTTCGCTCTTCCTTTTGTACATGCGGCATGTATCTTACTGATAAGTATGACAATAAGTGGAAAAATGAGTTTTTTCCAAGGATTTATGAGATCCAACAACCAGGATTCTATGACATTAAAGAGTAAACTTTTATTTTGTAAAGGAACTAACAGAGTAAAAAATGAAATGAGAAGCTTTAAAAAAATAGTGTGACACTCCTGTCGTAATATGGCTTTTTTCCACCTAGAGAGTTTTGAATGGTGAGGCAAATACCAATACTAGCTGTTTAGGTAAATGCTATATTCTCCTATACAATGTATTCCCTTAAAGCATTAAGCTAACATGATTCCTTAAGGTAACTACTTCTGCCTATTTATTATTATTATTTCTAACTAAAGTGCCATTCTAATTCTAAAAAATATGCTTGGGCACACTGGCATCATCTCCGTGTTAACTCAGGTAGCATAACAGTCCTGACTGCTTTTGGCACCACGCTGCTGGCTCTCGCCATGGTAGTTCAGCCCAGCAATCTGTTCACTCTTTCAGTACTGCTGCTTTTCAAGTCTATTATTCCAGACCCTATTAGTGGGTACTTAGGATGTTTTGTACATCCTGAAGCCCATAAGCATGCTTAGTCTTTGACATACTGTTTATCATGAGCCCATTTATATGGAGGTGATATTGCCTAATGAACTGGGTCCCACTTGCGGTTCATTGTTTTGCATTTTGCTCTTCATCCATTAGCCAGTATCATGGCAAGCATTCCTTCACTAACAGAGAGCCACAGATGTGCCAAGCTCCATCATCCTCTCTTTTCTTTGCTTTATGAAGCATGCTGGGACCAGACGGTATTCTAAATAGAGCTTTTAATAAGAGCTTTCAACACGTTGTGTTTCAGGAGGTAGTTTCCCCTCTTTTAGTGAATAGGTGATTTCTTATGGGGTTTGAGCCCCCTGTTCTTTATCATTTCTTCTTTTTAAAATAGACTCCTCACTCATGTTCATGAAGGAAAGAAAAAGGAAAGTGTATCTACTCCAAACCTTGAAGCATAATGATTAAAAAATAGTTATGTTCAACAGACCTTTTTTTTTTTTTTTGAGACGGAGTCTCGCTCTGTCGCCCAGGCTGGAGTGCAGTGGCGCGATCTCAGCTCACTGTAAGCTCCGCCCCCGGGTTCCCGCCATTCTCCTGCCTCAGCCTCCCGAGTAGCTGGGACCACAGGCGCCGCCACCTCGCCCGGCTAATTTTTTGTATTTTTAGTAAAGACGGGGTTTCACCGTGTTCGCCAGGATGGTCTCGATGCCTGACCTCGTGATCCGCCCGTCTCGGCCTCCCAAAGTGCTGGGATTACAGGTTTGAGCCACGCCCCCCCGGCCTCAACAGGCTTTTCTATAACATTATCGCTTTTTAGTTTTATAAAAACTCTTGAGATATGATAGAAAAATTATCTTCATTAAAAACCTGAGAACCAGAGATAAGTTCCTTGACTGGTCTCACAAAGAAAGTTAACGACAGAACTAATATAACAGTCCCAATGTTCATTATTGTATTTCTTACTCTTTCCAAAATACTTACTAATGACTGTGATGTAAAAGTCTCAAATAATCACTGCTTGCTGAGAATAGAGCAAAGAAGAATATGTAAATCCATTTTTTTCTGTTTATTTTAATTTCATTTTTCCAAACCAAGATCAAGGTGCATGTAACAATGTATATTTATGATTTATTGATAATGAGGGAATAATGAATATTCTGGACATAAGTTCCCAACACTTGACAATGATTAGGAGAAAACAAATACATAGAAAAATAGTTCTGCTACAATTATACATAGCTTGCACTATGTATTCAAATGAAAATTAAAAGTTTAATATATCCAGCCAGCCATTTTTTTTTATTTGATGGGTCCTCTTTTCAAAACAAGTATAAAATTAACTAAGTTAATCATTAAATCATTTGATCAAGGTCTGGTTAATGTACTTGGTAGATAATGATTTTTGATGTACTTGGTAGATATTAATATTTCCTTCTGGACTTTTTCACGCTGTCAGATTTATTTTTGATTTCTATAAAGGGGATCTACATTTTTACTCATAGCTACAGATATTAAATGGGTTTAATCAATGCCTGTAACACCAACAAATTTTGTCTCTGTTTTTACTGGATTTGATTTAAGGAGAAAAAGAAAATCTGTAATTAAAACTCTAAATATGGTACAAAAGTAAACTGCATTTTTGCCATTCCAAACTTAGCCAACTGAAATATAATAAAAAATCATTAAAAAGCTAATCATTATACAATATTTTAAAATGCATTGTAATATTCACTAAAAAGATTATTTTAAGAATGAGTGAAAATTTCTAGAATTTTAAGAATATTTTACATGTCTTTAGTGAGTTTATTTTGTTATCATATACTATTGAATATAACATGCTGCTTTCTAATTGTATGTGTGTTAAAATGTCCTAATTTATGAAAAGTTTCTTTAAGTTTAATGGGAAAAAATCTTACATTAGGTTTCCATTTTTTTTTTTTTAATTTTAAATAGAGGGTTTATTTTGAGAGATATAAATTAGGCCAGATCTAGAAATAATTAGGTGAAATGCTAGTTTGCCATCATCATTTTTCCACCACTAAAGTTTATTTTTTTCTTATTCCTTTTATTAGCCCTTTTAACTCTGCAAATATCAGAACACCATATTAGTCACCTACTCCTTAGGTGATACACTACCAAGGACAAGAGAGCCTAACCAGGCAGTGACTCTACTCACCGGTCCTATAATGTTTCCTCCCAAATAAAATTAATTTTATTAATGTTTTTGTTACTTATTTTTGTTTGTTTGTTTGTTTGTTTTCTTGAGACAGGGGCTCACTTTATTGCCCAGGTTGGAGTGCAGTGGTGTAGTCACAGCTCACTACAGCCTGCAACTCCCGGGATCAAGCAATCTTCCTACCTCAGCCTCCCTAGCAGCTGGGACCACAGATTATTATTTATTTTAAGCAAAAAGTTACATTCTAAAGCCATGGATAAATCACATTTCCATGTGTTAAAACCCAGAATATGCATTTTCATGGGGCAAAGACTTAACTACAATTCACCAACCTGCCTAATAGCACAGTTGCAGCAAGGCCACAAAATATTTGGCACTTTCTCTTCCCCCTCAAATTACAGTTTTCTAGATCTGATTTCTCACCACATAACTCCCTGTAACACCCTTAAAGAATGGTAAGCCTACAATGCCTTGGGAGCAGGAAAAGATAAATGTAATTACTTCTACTGTATTGATATATAAAATATTTACTCCTATTATATATAAAGTTTTGGTGCTACAAAAGAAATAGCACTTGAATATAAAATTTTCTTTTAATTCTCAGTAAGGCAAGGTACTTCTATAGAAGGGTGCGCCCTTACAGATGGAGCAATAGTGAAAGCACACTTGGACAAGGGAGGTGAAGGGGTTCTTATGCCTGATGCACGTGGCCCCTACTGCTGTATCATTCCCCTATGGGCTAGGGTTAGAATGCATGGGTTAAACTAAATCTGATTGGCTAATTTAAAGAGAGTGACGGGGTGAGTTGTTTGGTGGGAAAAATGGTTATGACAGAGCAGGTAATCAGAATGAGTCAGGATGGAGCAGGTAATCGGAATGAGTCAGGGTGGAGCAGGTAATCGGAATGAGTCAGGGTGGAGCAGGTAATCGGAATGAGTCAGGGTGGAGCAGATCATTGCAAAAGGTTGCTTTATGAGGAAGTTGTTTAAAAGTAGAAGGCAAATAATTGAACATACTGATATATTGATTCTTTGAAAAGAAATTTAGAAGTCATATCTAACACTCCTCTAAGACAAGTACATAAACATATGACTTTAGTTCAATAGATTTATACCCTTAATCAACAAATGTATGTTTTGGACTTTCAGCATTCTATACACTGTGAAGCCTATAGTCAATTGCATTTAGTGATTAAAAAACAAATTCCTACATTTTATTTAACTTATATTTCCTATAATAGAAGGACATTTTTCAGGTATTGGCTAACTGTACCCCTGGTTAACAGGTGATCTTTGATGTGGTGAAATAGGAACCCAGGGAATTGCAATATTTGGTTCCCCAATTTCTAGGGCATCCTCTGTGTATAGCCAGTCAGATGGGAATTTGGAACATAGAAAAATCCCACTACGGGAATATGGGTTCTACCTTGGAAACGATGTGCATAATTTCTGTTCATATTCATTTGGCAAACATAGCTGCATGCAAGGGGAGCTGGGAATGAGAAAACAACTTCCAGTGGCAGCTCATCATAGAAAATAGCAAATAACACATATCTATACAGGGGTAAGGACTGGACAAGATGATCTGAAAATGAAGAAAGTCATGATACATCTTGGAAATAATTGCATAATTTAATCAAAAGATATTAGTGAAGTAATCGTGAAACACATGTGAAGTGTATGCATCTTCTAAAATTGTCAATATCTTCTTCACCTTTAATACTTTTTTTTTTTTTTTTTTTTTGAGATGAAGTCTCGCTCTGTCACCCAGGCTGGAGTGCAGTGGTGCAATTTTGGCCATGGCAACCTCTGCCTCCTGGGTTCAAGCGATTCTCCTGCCTCAGCCTCCCAAGTAACTGGGACTACAGGCGCGTCCCAACATGCTCAGCTAATTTTTGTATTTTTATTAGAGACAGGGTTTCACCATGTTGGCCAGGATGGTCTCGATCTCTTGACCTTGTGATCTGCCTGCCTCAGCCTCCCAAAGTGCTGGGATTACAGGCGTGAGCCACTGCACCCGGCCTGACTCTTGATCAGGGCATGTACTTGTGAATATTTTAGGTCTGCAAGCCACAGAAAGTATCTAAAACTAGCTTCAAAACAAGGATTTATTTTGAGAATTTTGGAGTGTGTCCACAAAAGTTAAGAGCAGAAGCACAGCAGCACTGGGATCAGGGACAGATAGACTCTGAGGCTTTAATGGTCCCTTGTCTCTAACACTTTTGGTATACCTTCTCTTTCTGAAGACCAACTCTTTCAAATTCTCAGAACACAGGCAGTTTCTGTAGTTTTCAGATGTGCGCTTCCTACATTCTGGAAAACTAGATGAGTTAGGATCTCTTCATCTCAATTCAAAATTCTTGAAGAAAACACCTAATTGGCTCATCTTGGATCAGTTTTCTACTTCTAGACTAATTCACTGTAGGAAGACACACTGCACAAATCTAAGCTTAGTTGTTTCTGTCTGAAATTTATCGTAGTGATCTTTGCAATATTTGGTACAGCTCAAGTAAGCTACTAAAATGCTCACACCTATCAGCTGTAAGAACTAGTTCAATGAGTCTGGATAAGAGGATGCATAGATGAGAGTGGAAATAGATGAAAATGAGATAGATGGAATTGGAGTGATTATAAAGAGACAGAATATCACACTAATTGCAAAGGCATGATAGCATAATCAGAATGATGATTTGGAAACATCATTTTTAGAGTATTGCAGAACTTGAAATGAGAAAGTATTATGAAATTTCAGTGGGCATTGTTGAGTTGGTGTTGAAGAGAACTATGGCTATTTCAAATGTAATAATCAGAATACGACTAATTAATGCATTACAACTAGTTTATTCCTGGTTTTTCTTTCATGCATATTTTTAATTGAAGAAAACATTTCAGGCATATTTGAGATTTATTTGGCCACATTATATTAATTACAACACTGAAAATAAAGTCATGATGAATATTATTTACAATATAGTACATTTCCTGGTTATGTTAGTGGATAAAATATTTTCTGCAATACATTTCCACAACACACAAAGTTACCTTGATAAATGCATACTGTTAATCTAAGTTTTCATTATTTACCTATTGTACATTTCTAGGACATTCAATACACATTTTATACTTCTAAATTTAAAAGTTTAGGAACTATGGGCATATGTAAATAAATACATCAAAATATACAAAATTCATACACATTTCTGATATTTTGAAGTAGAATGTTTTATCTGCCTTTTTCCCCATCTTTTTTCAATAGAAATAGTGCAATCACAAAAGTGATAACATTTTCAAATATTAAACTTACATGATTTTTAATTCCTCTATACACTATATTTTATTTCAGCCCTACTATTAAGGCTAAACCATGAAATTTTTTACCTCAGGAAGAAAGAGGGAAACTGATGCCTTAAGAAAGTTATCGATCAGCTCTTAGTCTCAAAGCTCACTTTCTTTTTTTTTTTTTTTTTTTTTTTTTGAGACGGAGTCTCGCTCTGTCGCCCAGGCTGGAGTGCAGTGGCCGGATCTCAGCTCACTGCAAGCTCCACCTCCTGGGTTTACGCCATTCTCCTGCCTCAGCCTCCCGAGTAGCTGGGACTACAGGCGCCCGCCACCTCGCCCGGCTAAGTTTTTGTATTTTTTAGTAGAGACGGGGTTTCACCGTGTCAGCCAGGATGGTCTCGATCTCCTGACCTCGTGATCCGCCCGTCTCGGCCTCCCAAAGTGCTGGGATTACAGGCTTGAGCCACCGCGCCCGGCCAAAGCTCACTTTCTTAAAACCATGGTATATATTTTTCCAAATTTTAAAAAGTCTTACTATATGCTGTATGTTCTACATTATGCATATATTAATTCTAATAACAGGAAGCTGAAGAGCACTCTTGCCTTTGGTTTAGAAGAGAGAGCCTATGGAAAGAAATACAGAACAAAGGAAAGGACAAGCGGCCAGACAAGATAAGGGTATGTGCGGGGCAGGGGAGAGTAACATTACTCTCATCACCACCCAGATTAAATGCAGGAGTGAGAGAGGAAAAGAAACAGAAACTCGAGAAAAATAAAACAAGCAAGAAGGCTTTTGTTCTGTTTTCTCTTTTGAACACTGAGAGGATACAAACTTATGGAAGTGGTTGAGGACATAGAACTTTGGAGCAAACTTCAGCTTAAATAGAAATGAATGTGATGTCTGTTAGGTACAGACGGGACCAGGCCAAGTTCTATGGAGGTCACTTAGGCCTGTGCAGAGGTCAGTCAGAACTTCCACCATGTTCCCTACAGGAGAAGTGAGAAGAAGCCAAGAGAAAAACATCTATGGGTCTGCTTTGGGTTAGCATGGTGATGACTGTAGTGGACAGAGCAAAGGCATGAGAGAGGACACCACAAACTTGGGGACAGATGAAGAACACAGCTGAGATTTAGAAGTCCGGAGGCAGTGATGTGCTTGGGAATGGTTACCAACTGGCTAGCCAGAAAAAAAAAAAAAAAAAAAAAGCCTTGATTTGCAATAACTTGCCAATTTCTGTGGTGGGATACTCCCACTGTGAAGGATTTCAGGTCACAGGAGGCCCAGCATGGATTTAGGAAGAGATATAAACAGTTGGTTCTCACCAGCCAGCACAAGCTTCCTTTAGCACACCATGTTTCAAACACATTGTGGAGTCCCTCCCATCCTGCACCTTCTACCCTACACATACATTTAGGAGACCAAAAACAAACCAAGAGAGTCACTGAGCTGCATGTTTTCTGAAGCTTTGTTAGTAGGATGAGATACTGGGCCAAAGAAGGAAAAACATATTCAAGAGAAGATGGAGCATGGAACAGGGTTAGGGGCCTTCAATTACTTGACCATGGAGCTTCCTAACCCCAGTGATGCCTAAATTGATTACAAACGCAACAACACATTGAAGCCCTGAGTCCATGGGGCAGCAAGAAGGACTGTGTTGGCCAAAGACCCAGGCCATGATCTTCAGCTTGTAAGCACTCTGGGGACATGCTGTATTAATCCCGTCTGTTTGTCACCATGTGAGTAAGTTTGGGAGCATCTCTTCTACGGTGCTAGTTCCCTCTCTACCCCAACTCTGAAAGGTCTTCTCTGAATGTTAGGCACCTGTATGGGTCAGGGGGTAACGCCTACTAGTTTTCTGGTGGTCAGAGGGTCATGGAAACCTGAAGAAACCCACCCAAGGCCTCTGGGGCCAATGGCTCTGATATTCTGTGTTACTCTGCTCCTGAAGTTACCAGGCCCAGATCCCTATGGATTGTTGTGGAAAATGGTGGTGGTTTTTACATACAGAAGGATATAGAATGTTTAATTTTTAGAATTCTACTTTTTAAACTCAACAGTTAGGAACAGAAAACTGATTACAGGAATGTTTGCCCTTCTGACAAAAATAAATGCTTAGATGCATAGAAAATTATTTGGAGGCCTTGAATTAATGTCCCAAGATTACTGGAAGCCAAACTTGAGAAGCCAAACAGGCTTTATCAGACATAAAAAATAAACAAAACAGCAACAACAACAAAACTGGAAGCAATAGGTAAAGGCCTGGAAATTTCTTTACCTCGACTTAAACTATAGACTTTTAGAAAAATAACTGAAATAAGAGAAATCTAAAGTATTAGAACAAGTTGTGTTGATAGTAGAGGTAACAGAGAGCGTACATTCATTAAAAGATACATCTAAACACTTCCAATTTCAAAAAAGCTGCAACCAAAGCAAACTACGTCAAACTACATCACGAGAATAAAGAACAGCTTCATACAGCGCTAATATACACTTTTGATGAAAATTCTCATCCTCAGAGAAAGATAACACTGCTTTCACAAGAAGCAGAAGGATGGAAAATAAGAATGAGTGAACTTAAAGTTGTACAGAACAAGTTCTAAAAGACAAAGCCAGATTAAGTCTCTGAGTAAACACATGCTGTTTTTGAAGAAGACATAATGGTTTGGAACATGGAATCCAATACGACAAATGCATCAGAATGTAGACACCTGTTAGAAGACATTTTAAATAAACTGATTAGGCTGAGTAAAATAGTTACTGTGGTAGGTTGAATACTAACCTTCCCTTAAAGATCCTGATCCCAGAACCTGTGACTATGTTACCTTACCTTACACGGACAAGGGGACTTTGCCGATGTGATTGAGTTAAGAATCTTCAGATAGAGAGATTATCTTGGGTTATTTGAATGAGTCTAAAGTAATCACAAGGGCTCTTATAAGAGCAAGGCAGGAAGGTCAGAATCAGAAGAAAATGTGATCACAGAAGCAGAGGTTAGTGATGTTGTCACAAGCCAAGAAATGTAGGCAGCCTCTAAAAGCTGAGAAAAAAAAGAAACACACAAAAAACACCAGAAATGAATTCTCCCCTAGGGCCTCCAGCAGGAATGTAGCCTTGCTATGCTTATTTTAGCCCAAGGAAACTGATTTCAGACTTCTTGTATTTAAAATATCAAGATAATAAATTTGAATTGTTTTAACCTACTAAACTAAGAACTTATTTTAACAACGGGAAACAAATATACTTGCTTAAAAACCTTTAGAGGTAAATAAAACCAAATAGATACCAAATCAGCTGAAAGATAACATAAGTGATGCACTCTGAGGTCATAGTAAAGTTTCCAAAGTAAGAAACCTTTTCTATAGTCAGAAAAAAACAAAACAAACAACAACAACAAAAAAACAAAACCAATTAGAAAATGAGACGAAAAGTATCAGGAAAAACTCCCAGTCTGAACCACATTGAGAAAAGAAATTAAATTTTTACCAAATGTTTAATTTAGAAGAAATTTTCCAGAAAAACAGAAAATTTCCAAAGCAGTTTATTAGCCACACATCTGAAGAGTTGAAGACTTATAAAATATAACTCAATATTTTCTAAAAAATTGAAAATAATCTCTGGCAATTATCAATGTCGGCTTGTTTTCTATGGAAGAAAAGCTCACAGTAAAAGGTTGAGAGTGCTACAAGAATCTTTGATTTTTTTTTTTAAAAAGTAATCTGAAGACAAATATTAATTGAAGAAAAATTTAAATGTGAATGGTTCAAAGTGTATTCTTATGACTCAGGTATGTCCTAGATGTTCAAAGTGTGACATTTGGCAGAAGCCTGAGAAGATCACAAGGTAACCTCCAGATGAACAGATTCTTGAGGAAGAAGTGAAATCATGCTGTGGGGGGATCCACGGTTTGGTGTCCAACATACAGATGCCACCCAATGGCATCATGACCCTGGGAGATGACCCTGCCATTAGGCCAACTTCATCCAGATGTAGTGAGTCCTACATGAAACAGAGCTTGTCCTGATGCTCCTGGCACTGGAAAACCCTTGGGGTCTCCTTTTAACTCAGTTATCCCACAATAATAGGGAGTCACTGCCCAGACTTTGGTTCTTTACCTATTCTGGTATCAGATGTTGTATGTTACAGAGGGGTCCCTGACAAGAGGACTCCTGTCTTCCCTCTTCTAGATGGCAAGGACAAATCTTTCCTGGAATCCTCTACAAGGAACTTCCCTAGCCTATCACTTCCTCACTGACAACAAGAAATATTGCTACACTAAGGACTGCATTTGGTTTTGTAGTCACACAATCTGCAACAGACATGAGTCATTCTCCCTGTTTATCCCTCCTTCTAATGAGCCTACTCCCAAAACCATACCAACATGCTGTTTTTTTCTTTCTGTACTAAAGTTAGTTTGATATTTTTTCTCTTTTCATTTCACTCTATTGCTTTTTTTAAAGTACCATTTACTCAAATGGAAGACTGGCAAAATTATAATTTGTAAGATGATTTTTTGCAACTGTGGATTGTTTCATTGTGAAGCTATGGTTTAATTACTTTCATTTAATTCCATTTACGTTTTGTGTATTTATAATATTTATGTTGTTAACAAACCATTAAAAGATATACAAACACAGGAAGAATTAATATATGGTTTGGTTCTGTGTCCCCACCCAAATCTCATGTCAAATTGTAATCCTCAGTGTTGGAGGAGGGGCCTGGTAGGCCATGACTGGATCATGGGGGTAGACTTCTCCCTTGCTGATCTCATTGTAATGAGTGAACTCAATGAGATCTGGTGGTTTAAAAGTGTGTAGCACTTCCCTCTACACACACTCTCTCTCCCTTTCCTGCCCCACCATGTGAATATGTGTCTGCTTCCTGTTCCCCTTATGCCATGATTGTAAGTTTCATGAGGCCTCCCCAGCCATGTTTCCTGTACAGCCTGAAGAATCATGAGTCAATTAAACCCCTTTTCTTCACAAATTGCCCAGTCTCAGGTAGTTCCTTATAGCAATGTGAGAATGGACTAATACAAATTCTTTCTGTCTTCTAAAATAATTTTGAACTTTTTCTGTTACGGTGTTGTTGCTGTTATTTAAGTAGTGATATAATAGCTGAAATGGAAGCATCATAGTATTATACATCAGAATAGCTTTAAAAATAAATCTACAGCACACAAATTTAGATCTTATTTGTAAATTATTTGCATTTTACTTGATTTCTTTCTGGTTTACATATACCATTTTTGTTGTTGCTATAACAGGCCTCTTTCCTATATCCACATATTTTTGTCTCTATTCTAAAGCATGAATTTTCTCATTTGGTTTTGCTGCTAAGTTAAGTGACTATACAATTGTTCAAATGGAAATGCAACCAGAATTATAATTCAGAAGATAGTGTTTTCTAAGTGTAGTTTATTTAGAAGCGAATTTTATGAGTAAAATGTTTCCTTGTCTTCTATTTCTAGAGAGTGTAAGTATGTCGTTTGTTGACATTTAACAAATTCCTGATACAACAATATGAATAGTGATGAGTTTTACATGACCAGTCTCACATTTGGAGACATTTGAAGCTTAAAAATTCTTATGAGTGCACTAAAACGCCTGTAATCCCAGCTACTCAGGAGCCTGAGACAGGAGAATCGCTTGAACTTGGGAGACAGAGATTGCAGTGAGCTGAGATCACACCACTGCACTCCAGCCCGGGCAACAGTGCAAGATTCTGTCTTAAAAAAAAAAAAAAAAGAAAGAAAGAAAGTAAAGAAAAACTCTCTGATGGCTCTCACTGTGCTGAGCATCAAATTTAAACCCCAACTTCTTGCTGTGGACCATATGCTGCAAAAAGAGACAGTCTCAAATGCATAATTTTATGGTAGATTTGAGACCAAGACTGCTATGGAGATTCATAAACAACTGCCTCATCACAAAGGATCAAGCCAGGGAAAGCACAGAGAAATGGAACGGGACCATTAAGCTAAATTAGTCCTGAACCCCACTCTATGTTTCCAGTTATGTGAAGTCAACATGTTTCCTTAATGTTCGACTCAGTTTGAGTTGGGTGCTTTGTTACTTGCAGCCAAATTCATACTAACTGTTACTGTCTCCTAACACCATTTCAAACTAAAACAATATTAAATAAGGTATTTTACATATTTCAATAAGATCGAAATTATTGTAGAGAACTCGTGTGATAAATTCACTATTTTATGAAATTATTTCTTAATAACTTTTTGTATTCTGGATTTGGCAGATGATTTGATGCGTCATGCAGAATCCTCTTTAGGAATAAATGATTTAGCTCCCCATCACATCCTGCCTGCTGAGAGTGCTGAAACAACAGCCTTCAGGGGACAGTTGCTATGGGATTTCCTCAGCTGAGAAGAGTCACTTTGCTCAGGTTATACCCTCCTTCCCAGGACAGCCTGCATCCAGTAAGTGATTGAGGAGAAGGTATAAAGTCTGGCCCCTCTTGGGCCCTCTCGCATCAATTCAAGTAAACTCTGAAGTCTTACCTTAGCTTCAGAGCACCCTGTGGTTTGGCTGAAGCTCCTGTTAAGACTTCAGATTTCACTTCTTCCTCTGCCTAATCCTGCAGGCTTCCAGGTTTTCATCTCAAGAGCCTCCAGAATAAGCTTTCCACAGCTAAACTCCATCAAATAATCTGTTTCCCAGGGAACTCGACCTGCAGTAACTGGTGATGTTCTGATTCACAAAATCAAAAAATGATAACAAGAATTAACACTTTCCTCCTAAATCATACCGATAAAGCAGAATACTATGTGAAAAATCTGAATTCTTACATCGTTGATTGACTTGTCAGTTCACTAGAATGAATGCCTGCTTGCCCTGCCCCGAGGACCTCTCACCACACTCCCAAATTGTGTTAATTATCAAGATGTCATGGCAATGAAGGGTTACAAGAGTTGTACAATTTTACTTCCATATTGAAACGAAAGAAGAAAAATGTAGGGTTTTATTTTAATGATCTGAATCTTAAACTACCAAATGCCCTAAATTGATGTTAATTTTGCTTGGTTGGTGAGGTGATGCTCTTGGAGGTTTCCGTGGTATAGATAATATTTTGCTTTCTGGATTATAGAATCGTATTTCCAGTCTGTTTCCTGATGACTCTCTCTGTATTCTTATTACAGGATCACCTCTTTACTATGCCCTTCCCCACCTTATGTTTAGGAATCACAATTTCTATAGTCCATGCATCTCTTATGTGCTGTTCTTCCCTTCAATTTATCCTTTCTTCTCGGTTTAGTCTCCTGGAGATAATAATTTATTATTATTACTTTAATCTAACTTGCCACAATAATACCCTCGGATGCTAACTACTGCATAGAACACATCAGTATCTTTGAAAATAGCTAAAAGTAGAGTTTCTTTTCAAACATAGTCAAGCATGCAATTTTGTAGATCACATCAAGGTGAATGGGAGCCTGCCAAGAGTGTGCACTGTGTTCTGGGATTAAAACAACATGGCAATGTGCACAACAAAATGTGCCTTAAAGAGAAAAATTTGTATGCATTGTAACAACTTAGAGAAAGTTGGCCCAGAACTTATGTGTCTGACTTAAATCTTATCTTTTAAATGCTCACATTTATTCTGCATCCACCAGAAAATTGGCAGCATTATCCTTCTGTCACCATTTGCATTTCCAAGATTTCCAAGCCATCTTTCCCCAACAGACTATGTTTACATTGAACCTGGAAAACTATGAAGTCAGCCACATTGTTTATAAGAAGGTATTTTTACAACCCGTTAAAGATAAAATACCACCAAGGAAAAGGCCAAGTTTTGGCAATATTTTCATGCCAAAACCTTTGAATGCAGAATGGTCAGACTTCTCCTTTCAATTCTATTTTTCTTTTTGAACCTTAAAGATTATCATCAACCTAGGATGTCTCAAGTTATCAGGGTACAGTATCTTATGAAACATATGATCTCTAAGAAGATTATTAATTTGCTCTTCACCTATCATAAATCATCTTTGAAAATGCATAGCATAGAAAGGAAATAATCAAAGGACTTAATCACAAATGATAGCATTGTCAGTACCAAGGAAACATGGAAAATTTATATTTGTTTGAAGAGTTAAAATGCTCAGATACCCTAAATTGGTATTATTTTTGCTTGGTAAGGTAATGATCTTAGAGATTCCCTGGGTAAAAAGTTTTGTCTTCCAAATTTGCCTTTAAATTAAATTCAGAAGCTTTTTAATGTATTGAACCATAAACAAGGAATGTGTCAGTTAATCTTAACTTCCTAAAGTGGAGGAGCATAAAAAGCTATCAATTTGGGCTTTTAGAGTACATATTTTACTGAAAAATGACTAAAACTCTATTTTGTCTAGATGAAATTTATTTATCTTTTATAGTTCCTCAAACATCTCCAATAACATTGAAAATGAAATGAAAGTTATGTAAACTTAATAAAATGGACACTAAAATATTAATGAGAATAGTGACATATTAATCCAATGCAAAAATGTGAAGAGCCTTTATTAAAGAATGATGAAAAGAGATAAAGATTATAGAGGATATTTACATCTATCAGAAATTGAAATACTAAAGTGAGCATCACAAAATGACTGAAAGGTGAGTGATAAACTGATGTCTAGAATTAGTCTTTCTTACTGAAGCAACCGGAGCTTTATAACCACATAATAATCTCCCCATGCCCAAGAGTGGCACCATCAGATGGTTACCATGGCTATGGGACAGGGATCACAGGGTGCTATTAAGAATCTCATTGCTGCTGAACAAAACCCTCCCATGAATATCTGAACAAGAGAATGGTTTCTCTCTCTCTCACACACACACACACACACACACATATTTTTTCAAGACAGCTTAATAAATTTATCTCCAAATTAATTAAAACAACCAAGCACAATGGAAAATCATCATGGAGAAAAATAACTTCTTCCAAAATTTAATGTGATAGATGGTATTAAAAGCCATCATGAAAACCTTTAATACATATTGAGCATTTTCCCTATTCTAGTTAATTACAAATTAATGACAAAAAGCAACAATAAAAAAGTGTTTTTGAGTGTTGAAGGAAAAAGGTGATTTCAAGATGCCTTTGGATATGTGTATACTTAGTTTTTGAAAGATAAAGATAAGAAAGTCATGCATGTTTACTGAAAGAATTTTTATATAAAAAAACTATAGATGTAAGTTAAGTGCATCTTAATCGCTAGGCATGTCTTCCCTAAAGACCTCTTATGGAAATAAGCTTACCCTTTAGCTTTCTATGGACTATCCCAGATATACAGAAATAAAAATGTAATAGAGGCAACACTTTTTTTTTTTTTTTTGGTAGCATCTTGTTCTGTCTCCCAGGCTGGGGTGTAGTGGCATGATCATGGCTACTGCAGCCTAGAACTCCTGGGATCAAGTGATCCTCCTACCTCAGCTTCCAAAGAAGCTGGGACTATAGGTACTCGATCACACAACTAGTTAATTTAAAAAAATAAAAAATAAAAAAAAAGCTTTGTAGATATGGGGTCTCACTGTATTGCCCAGGCTCAAACTCCTAGGCTCAAGGGATTCTCCTGTCTAGGCCTCCCAAAGTGCTGGGATTACAGATGTGAGCTACCATGCCTGGCCAGGGTAACACTTAAACTGCACTTACCACCACCAACTCCCTCTTTATAGAGAATACCTGGGCCGGGCGCGGTGGCTCAAGCCTGTAATCCCAGCACTTTGGGAGGCCGAGGCGGGTGGATCACGAGGTCAGGAGATCGAGACTATCCTGGCTAACATGGTGAAACCCCGTCTCTACTAAAAATACAAAAAACTAGCCGGGCGTGGTGGCGGGCGCCTGTAGTCTCAGCTACTTGGGAGGCTGAGGCGGGAGAATGGCGTGAACCCGGGAGGCGGAGCTTGCAGTGAGGAGATCACGCCACTGCACTCCAGCCTGGGAGACACAGCGAGACTCCGTCTCAAAAAAAAAAAAAAAAAAAAAAAGAGAATACCTGGTACTCGAGACTTATGTCTAGGGATAGACTCTTGGAACCATTAAATATTCCTCTTTCTACTCGTATCTCTTTACTTTTTAAGGAGGGACTTTTTAAAAATGTTCAAACAAGTGGGAATGCTGAGAAATGATTGAGTTAAGTGGTTTCTTGTGTCCTCAATTCCTCTAGCTATTGATAAATGTGAGTTTTATGTCTATAATAGCTTTTCCTTAGCTCTATCATCCCCCAGTTAAATTACAATTTTTCTTCTCCAATAAGTCCAGGTTAGCCATACATAAGAACAGCTGCTACACAAAAAGCATTTATCACTCTCGGAGCTGAGGTGAACAGTTCAATCCTATTCAAGGTTTTCGTGTGTCTATGTGTGTGTGTGTGTGTGTGTGTGTGTGTGTCTTTATTGAGCCCCTGAACCTCCTGCCTCTAGATATTTTATTATATGTGAAAAATATCCTCTATTGGATGAAGTCACTTAAACACATTTTTTGTTACTTGCATTCAAACACAGTACTATCAGATGAATAAACTCTATTCTTACAACATGTTAAAAAAAAAAAAAAAAAGCTTTCCCATTTGCAGGTCTTACACTGGAAAAATTTACCACGGAGAGAACTCCAAGCCTGCCATGACTCCCTCTGCAGGAGGTCCACCAACGAGAAAATGACATTCTCTGAAGCCAAACATTTTAAGTTAGCAATAAATATATATGTAAACATACAATACTTTATGTATTTATATAGAGCAATTATATATTATACAGCATATAACATGTTATATATAACATAATATATTATATGAAATGTACATACACAAAATAAATATGTTAAGAAAGCATTGAGATTGTGGCAATAGCCACAGACTAAGAGAACTAAAGGTCACCGCCCTTAGTATCATAACTAAGTGAAAACCTGAGGAAGCACACACCAAAATGGTATTTTCTGCTCACAATTGCAGATAATCACAGAGCCTGTAAAATGGTACATGGCAGCAAAGAAAATCTGGATGCAATCAATTTAGTACAGAAGGCATTCCTTAGAATTCTCCTTAGGGGAAAGAAAAGGATGCATAAAACTTAAAACTCTTTTCTTGGAAAAGGTACGCTTTTGTTTTTTTGTGGGTTTTTTTTTGTTGTTTTTATTTTATTTTATTTTTATTTTTTATTTTATTATTATACTTTAAGTTCTAGGGTACATGTGCATAACGTGCAGGTTTGTTACATATGTATACTTGTGCCATGTTGCTGTGCTGCACCCATCAACTCGTCAGCACCCATCAGCTCGTCATTTACATCAGGTATAACTCCCAATGCAATCCCTCCCCCCTCCCCCCTCCCCGTGATAGGCCCCGGTGTGTGATGTTCCCCTTCCCGAATCTAAGTGATCTCATTGTTCGGTTCCCACCTATGAGTGAGAACATGCGGTGTTTGGTTTTCTGTTCTTGCAACAGTTTGCTGAGAATGATGGTTTCCAGCTGCATCCATGTCCCTACAAAGGACACAAACTCATCCTTTTTTATGGCTGCGTAGTATTCCATGGTGTATATGTGCCACATTTTCTTAATCCAATCTGTCACTGATGGACATTTGGGTTGATTCCAAGTCTTTGCTATTGTGAATAGTGTTGCCAAAAACATACGTGTGCATGTGTCTTTATAGCAGCATGATTTATAATCCTTTGGGTATATACCCAGTAATGGGATGGCTGGGTCATATGGTACTTCTAGTTCTAGATCCTTGAGGAATCGCCATACTGTTTTCCATAATGGTTGAACTAGTTTACAATCCCACCAACAGTGTAAAAGTGTTCCTATTTCTCCACATCCTCTCCAGCACCTGTTGTTTCCTGACTTTTTAATGATCGCCATTCTAACTGGTGTGAGATGGTATCTCATTGTGGTTTTGATTTGCATTTTTCTGATGGCCAGTGATGATGAGCATTTTTTCATGTGTCTGTTGGCTGTATGAATGTCTTCTTTTGAGAAATGTCTGTTCATATCCTTTGCCCACTTTTTGATGGGGTTGTTAGTTTTTTTCTTGTAAATTTGTTTGAGTTCTTTGTAGGTTCTGGATATTAGCCCTTTGTCAGATGAATAGATTGCAAAAATTTTCTCCCATTCTGTAGGTTGCCTGTTCACTCTGATGGTAGTTTCTTTTGCTGTGCAGAAGCTCTTTAGTTTAATGGGATCCCATTTGTCAATTTTGGCTTTTGTTGCCATTGCTTTTGGCATTTTAGACATGAATTCCTTGCCCATGCCTGTGTCCTGAATGGTATTCCCTAGGTTTTCTTCTAGGGTTTTTATGGTATTAGGTCTAACATTTAAGTCTCTAATCCATCTTGAATTAATTTTCGTATAAGGAGTAAGGAAAGGATCCAGTTTCAGCTTTCTACTTATGGCTAGCCAATTTTCCCAGCACCATTTATTAAATAGGGAATCCTTTCCCCATTTCTTGTTTTTCTCAGGTTTATCAAAGATCAGATGGCTATAGATGTGTGGTATTATTTCTGAGGACTCTGTTCTGTTCCATTGGTCTATATCTCTGTTTTGGTACCAGTACCATGCTGTTTTGGTTACTATAGCCTTGTAGTATAGTTTGAAGTCAGGTAGTGTGATGCCTCCAGCTTTGTTCTTTTCACTTAGGATTGTCTTGGCAATGCGGGGTCTTTTTTGGTTCCATATGAACTTTAAAGCAGTTTTTCCCAATTCTGTGAAGAAAGTCATTGGTAGCTTAGTGGGAATGGCACTGAATCTATAAATTACCTTGGGCAGTATGGCCACTTTCACGATATTGATTCTTCCTATCCATGAGCATGGTATGTTCTTCCATTTGTTTGTGCCCTCTTTTATTTCACTGAGCAGTGGTTTGTAGTTCTCCTTGAAGAGGTCCTTTACATCCCTTGTAAGTTGGATTCCTAGGTATTTTATTCTCTTTGAAGCAATTGTGAATGGAAGTTCATTCATGATTTGGCTCTCTATTTGTCTGTTACTGGTGTATAAGAAGGCTTGTGATTTTTGCACATTAATTTTGTATCCTGAGACTTTGCTGAAGATTCTTATCAGCTTAAGAAGATTTTGGGCTGAGACAGTGGGGTTTTCTAAATACACAATCATGTCATCTGCAAACAGGGACAATTTGACTTCTTCTTTTCCTAACTGAATACCCTTTATTTCTTTCTCTTGCCTGATTGCCCCAGCCAGAATTTCCAATACTATGTTGAATAGGAGTGGTGAGAGAGGGCATCCCTGTCTTGTGCCAGTTTTCAAAGGGAATTTTTCCAGTTTTTGCCCATTCAGTATGATATTGGCTGTGGGTTTGTCATAAATAGCTCTTATTATTTTGAGGTACATTCCATCAATACCGAATTTATTGAGCGTTTTTAGCATGAAGGGCTGTTGAATTTTGTCAAAGGCCTTTTCTGCATCTATTGAGATAATCATGTGGTTTTTGTCTTTGGTTCTGTTTATATGCTGGATTACGTTTATTGATTTGTGTATGTTGAACCAGCCTTGCATCCCAGGGATGAAGCCCACTTGATCATGGTGGATAAGCTTTTTGATGTGCTGCTGGATCAGGTTTGCCAGTATTTTATTGAGGATTTTTGCATCGCTGTTTATCAGGGATATTGGTCTAAAATTCTCTTTTTTTGTTGTGTCTCTGCCAGGCTTTGGTATCAGGATGATGTTGGCCTCATAAAATGAGTTAAGGAGGATTCCCTCTTTTTCTATTGATTGGAATAGTTTCAGAAGGAATGGTACCAGCTCCTCTTTGTACCTCTGGTAGAATTCAGCTGTGAATCCATCTGGTCCTGAACTTTTTTTGGTTGGTAGGCTGTTAATTATTGCCTCAATTTCAGAGCCTGCTATTGGTCTATTCAGGGATTCAGCTTCTTCCTGGTTTAGTCTTGGGAGAGTGTAAGTGTCCAGGAAATTATCCATTTCTTCTAGATTTTCTAGTTTATTTGCATAGAGGTGTTTATAGTATTCTCTGACAGTAGTTTGTATTTCTGTGGGGTCGGTGGTGATATCCCCTTTATCATTTTTTATTGCGTCTATTTGATTCTTCTCTCTTTTCTTCTTTATTAGTCTTGCTAGCGGTCTATCAATTTTGTTGATCTTTTCAAAAAACCAACTCCTGGATTCATTGATTTTTTGGAGGGTTTTTTGTGTCTCTATCTTCTTCAATTCTGCTCTGATCTTAGTTATTTCTTGCCTTCTGCTAGCTTTTGAATGTGTTTGCTCTTGCTTCTCTAGTTCTTTTAATTGTGATGTTAGAGTGTCAATTTTAGATCTTTCCAGCTTTCTCTTGTGGGCATTTAGTGCTATAAATTTCCCTCTACACACTGCTTTAAATGTGTCCCAGAGATTCTGGTATGTTGTATCTTTGTTCTCATTGGTTTCAAAGAACATCTTTATTCCTGCCTTCATTTTGTTATGTACCCAGTAGTCATTCAGGAACAGGTTATTCAGTTTCCATGTAGTTGAGCGGTTTTGATTGAGTTTCTTAGTCCTGAGTTCTAGTTTGATTGCACTGTGGTCTGAGAGACAGTTTATTATAATTTCTGTTCTTGTACATTTGCTGAGGAGTGCTTTACTTCCAATTATGTGGTCAATTTTGGAATAAGTGTGATGTGGTGCTGAGTAGAATGTATATTCTGTTGATTTGGGGTGGAGAGTTCTGTAGATGTCTATTAGGTCTGCTTGCTGCAGAGATGAGTTCAATTCCTGGATATCCTTGTTTACTTTCTGTCTCGTTGATCTGTCTAATGTTGACAGTGGGGTGTTGAAGTCTCCCATTATTATTGTATGGGAGTCTAAGTCTCTTTGTAAGTCTCTAAGGAGTAGCTTTATGAATCTGGGTGCTCCTGTATTGGGTGCATATATATTTAGGATAGTTAGCTCTTCCTGTTGAATTGATCCCTTTACCATTATGTAATGGCCTTCTTTGTCTCTTTTGATCTTTGATGGTTTAAAGTCTGTTTTATCAGAGACTAGTATTGCAACCCCTGCTTTTTTTTTTTGTTCTCCATTTGCTTGGTAGATCTTCCTCCATCCCTTTATTTTGAGCCTATGTATGTCTCTGCATGTGAGATGGGTCTCCTGAATACAGCAGACTGATGGGTCTTGACTCTTTATCCAGTTTGCCAGTCTGTGTCTTTTCATTGGAGCATTTATTCCATTTACATTTAAGGTTAAAATTGTTATGTGTGAACTTGATCCTGCCATTATGATATTAACTGGTTATTTTGCTCGTTAATTGATGCAGTTTCTTCCTAGCCTCAATGTTCTTTACATTTTGGCATGTTTTTGCAATGGCTGGTACCGGTTGTTCCTTTCCATGTTGAGTGCTTCCTTCAGGGTCTCTTGTAAGGCAGGCCTAGTGGTGACAAAATCTCTAAGCATTTGCTTATCTGTAAAGGATTTTATTTCTCCCTCACTTATGAAACTTGGTTTGGCTGGATATGAAATTCTGGGTTTAAAATTCTTTTCTTTAAGAATATTTAATATTGGCCCCCACTCTCTTCTGGCTTGTAGAGTTTCTGCCAAGAGATCTGCTGTTAGTCTCATGGGCTTCCCTTTGTGGGTAACCTGACCTTTCTCTCTGGCTGCCCTTAAGATTTTTTCCTTCATTTCAACTTTGGTGAATCTGGCAATTATGTGTCTTGGAGTTGCTCTTCTCGAGGAGTATCTTTGTGACATTCTCTGTATTTCCTGAATTTGAATGTTGGCCTGCCCTACTAGGTTGGGGAAGTTCTCCTGGATGATATCCTGAAGGGTGTTTTCCAACTTGGTTCCATTTTCCCCCTCACTTTCAGGCACCCCAATCAGATGTAGATTTGGTCTTTTTACATAATCCCATACTTCTTGCAGGCTTTGTTCATTTCTTTTTCTTCTTTTTTCTTAGATTTCTCTTCTCGCTTCATTTCATTCATTTGATCCTCAATCGCTGATACTCTTTCTTCCAGTTGATCGAGTCGGTTACTGAAGCTTGTGCATTTGTCACGTATTTCTCATGTCATGGGTTTCATCTCTGTCTGTCCGTTTACGGCCTTCTCTGCGTTAATTATTCTGGTTATCAATTCTTCCACTCTTTTTTCAAGATTTTTAGTTTCTTTGTGCTGGGTACATAATTCCTCCTTTAGCTCTGAGAATTTTGATGGACTGAAGCCTTCTTCTCTCATCTCATCAAAGTCATTCTCCGTCCAGCTTTGATCTGTTGCTGGCAATGAGCTGCGTTCCTTTGGAGGGGGAGATGTGCTCTTATTTTTTGAATTTCCAGCTTTTCTGCCCTGCTTTTCCCCCATCTTTGTGGTTTTATCTGCCTCTGGTCTTTGATGATGGTGACGTACTGATGGGATTTTGGTGTGGGTGTCCTTCCTGTTTGTTAGTTTTCCTTCTAACAGTCACGACCCTCAGCTGTAGGTCTGTTGGAGATTGCTTGAGGTCCACTCCAGAACCTGTCTGCCTGGGTGTCAGCAGCAGAGGCTGCAGAAGATAGAATACTGCTGAATAGCGAGTGTACCTCTCTGATTCTTGCTTTGGAAGATTCCTCTCAGGGGTGTACTCCACCGTGTGAGGTGTGGGGTGTCAGACTGCCCCTAGTGGGGGATGTCTCCCAGTTAGGCTACTCAGGGGTCAGAGACCCACTTGAGCAGGCAGTCTGTCTGTTCTCAGATCTCAACCTCTGTGTTGGGAGAACCACTGCTCTCTTCAAAGCTGTCAGACAGAGTCGTTTGTGTCTGCAGAGGTTTCTGCTGCTTTTTTGTTGTTATTGTTATTGTTTAGCTGTGCCCTGTTCCCCGAGGTGGAGTCTACAGAGACTGGCAGGCCTCCTTGAGCTGCTGTGAGCTCCACCCAGTTCGATCTTCCCAGGGCTTTGTTTACCTACATAAGCCTCAGCAATGGCAGGTGCCCCTCCCCCAGCCTCGCTGTTGCCTTGTCAGTAGATCGCAGACTGCTGTGCTAGCAATGAGGAAGGCTCTGTGGGCGTGGGACCCTCACGGCCAGGTGTGGGATATAATCTCCTGGTGTGCCTGTTTGCTTAAAATGCAGTATTGGGGTGGGAGTTACCCGATTTTCCAGGTGTTGTGTGTCTCAGTTCCCCTGGCTAGGAAAAGGGATTCCCTTCCCCCTTGTGCTTCCCAGGTGAGGCAATGCCTTGCCCTGCTTCAGCTCTTGCTGGTTGGGCTGCAGCAACTGACCAGCACCGATTGTTCCACATTCCCTAGTGAGATGAACCCAGTACCTCAGTTGAAAATGCAGAAATCACCTGTCTTCTGTGTCGCTCACACTGGGAGCTGGGGACTGGAGCTGTTCCTATTCGTCCATCTTCAAAGGTACGCTTTTGAAATGACAGTTCTATGACAGTGCTTTTGAACACCACAGGCTGGAGAAGATTGTTCTTGGAATTAAAATTTAAAAATAAAATCAAAAGGGACACAATTCAGATTCTTTTCATGTTCATTTATGCTAAATTCTGAAATCTTGAAAATATTACAAGGATTTTTAAATGATTTTTTATTCTATTTTCCAAAGTAAAGAGAGTTAAAACTTCCCCTATAGTCTAGAGGAAAGAGTATAATGTTTAAGCTATCATCTTTTTAATTTGCAAAATCACATTTTATTAAAGACCTTGCCTTTTTGCATCAACAAATGAGAAAAAAAAATCATGCTGAAGTATCATATGGTGGATATAGTTTGACCAAAAGAGAAACTGTCCAATATGTAAAGACGCCAGTGATATCTGCATATTCATGTCAGCAAGATAAAATCCTGCTTGGTATTAGTGGAGTAGCAAAAATCTTCATATTTTAAAGTTTTGCTACCCTAATACTGATTACTTACCATCCATTTACTTTCATCGGATAGTAATGTTACCTGATTTCCCGATTGTTGTAACATCAAAATGTTAGGAAAAAAAGTACTTAAAAAAATGTGGTTTAAAAAACTTGAAAGACCAGTCCAATAATAACACAGAATCCTGCAATTTAGACAGGATATTGAATGCACCATGTAACTGAAAGTCTATCCTATTAATACCTCTTGCGCCATTGTGTTGGCACAAAGCATGAGAAATTTTCTGTGACCATAATTTGAAAGAGTCAATGGTAAAACAACATCACAATTGATCACATCTTTTAAAGGATTCATAACTCAGTGTAAATTTAAGTTGAGCAATAGATACAATGCTTCTATTAAGACCATGTGAAATAAATCTGTGGGTAAGAAAACTTACAAATGAAATACTCTGGATGCTGTTAGACATTATTATTTATTATTTTAATCATAAATTCTAGAGTAAAATATATCATAACCAAGAAATGGCAGCATTGGAAAATATCTGTGGATTAAAATTGAAATCTACATAAAACTGAGTTGATCAAAGAAAGTTGTAATTAAACATATGCTTGAAGACAATTTAAATATGAAGCAACAGATAACCCTTTTTTCTTGTTTCTAAAAAGATCTTTCAATGCTTTTATATATTAAGTCAACAACAAGTACTATTAGCCTTTTTTCTCTAACATTAATTTTAATCACTAATAAAATGTATTAACAGTAGAAAAATAGAAAATATAAATAAGCTAAAAGAAAACAATCCCATTCAGAGAGAAAATCTAATGTTATCAATATTGATATCTGCTGTATTTCCTATTTATTTTGTTTTAAAGAAAAATATTTTAAACGTTAAAAATATTGAATTTTTTCGCTGGTTGTGGTGGCTCACACCTGTAATCCCAGCACTTTGGGAGGCCTATATGGGAAGATCACAAGGTCAGGAGATCAAGACCACCATGGCTAACACCGTGAAACCCCGTCCCTACTAAAAATACAAAAAAATTAGCCGGGCGTGGTGGCTGGCACTGTAGTCCCAGCTACTCGGGAGGCTGAGGCAGGAGAATGGAGGGAACCGAGGAGGCGGAGCTTGCAGTGAGCCAAGATGGCGCCACTCACTCCAGCCTGGGTGACAGAGTGAGACTCCATCTCAAAATAAAGAAGCAAACAAAAACAAAAATTAAATTTTTTCTTTATGTTTTCTCAATGTGCTTTGAAAGAACTTTTTGGTTCCAAAATATATCTTTATGTACTTTTAGTATTCTTTCTGTATTATTACACTTAAATGTTAAACTCATTAGAAATTTATACGAGTGAGAATATTTTCTCCCAAAGTCATATGTGTACACTCAAATTTATTTCATGGTTTTCTATCGTTTTCATTGATCAAAGATTAGTATCTCACTGTTCTATTTATTTATCTATTTTTATATTTTTATTATTATTTTTTATTTCCATAGGTTATTGGGGAACAGGTGGTGTTTGGTTACATGAGTAAGTTCTTTAGCGTGATTTAGGTGGTGTTTGGTTACATGAGTAAGTTCTTTAGTGCTGATGTAGGTGGTGTTTGGCTATATGAGTAAGTTCTTTAGTACTGATTTGTAAGATGTTGGTGCACCATCACCAGAACAGTATACACTGCACCCTATTTGTAGTCTCTCACTCCCTTCCTGCCCTTTCCCCCTGAGTCTCCAAAGTCCACTGTATCATGCTTATGTCTTTGCATCCTCATAGCTTAGCTCCTACTTATGAGTGAGAACATAAGATGTTTGGTTTTCCATTCCTGAGTTACTTCACGTAGAGTAATAGTCTCCAATCTCATCCAGGTCCCTGCTAATACCATTAATTCATTACTTTTTATCACTAAGTAATGTTCCATCATGTATATATGTATATACATATATATGTGTGTGTATATATACACACACATATATATGTGGTGTATATATACACACACATATATATGTGGTGTGTATATAGATAGATAGATATACACACACACACCACATATGTAATTGTGGTATGCATATATATATATATATACACACACACCCCACAATTTCTTTATCCACTCATTGATTAATGGGTATTTGGGTTGGTTCCATGTTTTTGCAATTGCGAATTGTGCTACTATAAACATACATGTGCAAGTATCTTTTATATAATGACTTCTCTTCCCCTGGGTAGATACCCAGCGGTGGGGTTGCTTTTAGTTCTTAAAGGAATCTCCACCCTGTTTTCCATAATGGTTGTACTAGTTTAGATTCACACCAGCAGTGTAGAAGTGTTCCCTCTTCACCACATCCATGCCAACATCTATTATTTTTTTGATTTTTTGATTATGGCCATTCTTGCAAGAGTAAGGTGGTATCACATTGTGGTTTTGATTTGCATTTCCCTGATCATTAGTGATGTTGGGCATTTTTTTTCACATGTTTATTGGCCATTTGTAGATCTCCTTTTGAGAATTGTCTATTCTTGTCCTTAGCCTACTTTTTCATGGGATTGTTTGTTTTTGTCTTGCTGATTTGTTTGAGTTCATTGTAGGTTCTGAATATTATTTCTTTGTTCGGTGTATAGATTGTAAAGATTTTCTCTCACTCTGTGAGTTGTCTGTTTATTTTGCTAACTGTTCCTTCCTCATTGGTTTAGTTAGATCCCAACTATTTATCTTTGTTTTTATTGCTTTTTGTTTTGGGTTATTGATCATGAAATATTTGCCTAAGCCAATGTCTAGAAGGGTTTTTCCAAAGTTATCATCTAGAATTTTTATAGTTTCAGGTCTTAGATTTAAGTCTTTAATCCAACTTGAGTTGATTTTTGTATAAGGTGAGAGATGAGGATCCAGTTTTATTCTCCTACATGTGGCTAGCCAATTATCCCAGCACCATTTGTTGAAAGGAGTGTCCTTTCCCCCATTTTATGTTTTTGTTTGCTTTGTCGAAGCTCAGTTGGTTATAAGCACTGGGGTTTATTTCTGGGCTCTCTATTCTGTTCCATTTGTCTATGCGCATATTTTTATACAAGTGCCATGCTGTTTTGGTGACTATGGCCTTATAGTATAGTTTGAAATCAGGTAATGTGATGCCTCCAGATTTGCTCCTTTTGCTTAGTCTTGCTTTGGCTGTGCAGACCCTTTTTTGGTTCCATATGAATTTGAGGATTTTTTTTGTAATTCTCCGAAGAATGATGATGGTATTTTGATGGGAATTGCATTGAATTTGTAGATTGCTTTTGGCAGTATGGTCATTTTCACAATATTGATTCTACCCACCCATGAGCATGGGTTGTGTTTCCATTTGTGTCATCTATGATTTCTTTCAGCAGTGTTTTGTAGTTTTTCTTGTAGAGGTCTTTCACCTTCCTGATTAGGTATATACATAAGTATGTTTTTGCAGCTATTGTAAAAGGGGTTGAGGTCTTGATTTGATTCTCAGTTTGGTCACTGTTGGTGTGAGCTACTGATTTGTGTACATTAATTTTGTATCTGGAAATTTTGCTGAATTCTTTTATCAGTTCTAGGAGCTTTCTGGAGAAGTCTTTAGGGTTTTTAGGTAAACAATCATACCATCAGCAAACAGCAACAGTTTGACTTCCACTTTTCTGATCTGGATACCCTTTATTCTTTCTCTTGCCTGATTACTCTGGCTAGGACTTCAAGTACTATATTGAAGAGGAGTGGCGAGAGTAGGCATCCTTGCCTTGTGCCAGTTTCCAGAGGGAATGCTTTTAACTATTTCCCATTCAATATTATGTTGGTTCTAGGTTTGATAATAAAGCAATGCTGGATTTTGTTGAATGCTTTTTCTGCATCTGTATAGATGATCATGTTATTTTTGTTTTTGATTCTGTTTATGTGGTACATCACATTCATTGACTTGTGTATGTTAAACCATCCCTCCATCCCTGGTGTGGAACCCACTTGATCATAGTGGATTATGTTTTTGATATGTTGTTGGATTCAGTTAGCTAGTATTTTGTTAAAGATTTTAGCATCTATATTCATCAGGGTTATTTGTCTGTAGTTTTCTTTTTTAGTTATGTCCCTTCCTGGTTTTCATATTTGGGTGATACTGACTACAAAGAATGATTCAGAGAGGGTTCCCTCTTTTTCTGTCTTATGGGATAGTGTCAATAGGACTGGTGCAAATTCTTTGAAGGCCTGGTAGAATTCTGCTGTGAATCCGTCTGGTCTCAGACTTTTTTTTTTTTTTTTTTTTTGTATTTCTATTACCATTTCAATCTCGCTGCTTGTGTTTGGTCTGTTCAGAGTATCTAATTCTTCCTGATTTAAGCTAGGAAGGTTGTATATTTCCAGGAATGTATCTATCTCTCTAGGTTTTCTACTTTATGTGCATAAAGGTGTTCATAGTAGCTTTGAATGATCTTTTGTATTTCTGTGGTGTCAGCTGTAATATCTCCCATTTTGTTTCTAATTGAGCTTATTTGGATTTTCTCTCTTTTTTTCTTGGTTAATCTTACTAAGGGTCTATCAATTTTATTTATCTTTTCAAAGAACCAGCTTTTTGTTTCATTTATCTTTTAAATTTTTTGTTGTCATTTTAATTTCCTTTAATTCTGCGTTGATATTGGTTATTATTTTCTTCTGCTGGGTTTGGGTTTGGTTTGTTCATGTTTCTCTAGTTCCTTGAAGTGTGACCTTAGTTTGTCTGTTTGTGCTCTTTCAGACTTTTTGATGTAGACATTTAGGGCTATGAACTTTCCTCTTGACACTACCTTTGCTATATCCCAGAGATTTTGATAGGTTGTGTCACTATTGTTCAGTTTGAAGAATTTTTTAATTTCCATCGTGTTTCATTTTTGACCCAGTGATCATTCAGGAGAAGATTATTTAATTTCCACATATTTGCATGGTTTGAAGTTTCCTTTTGGAATTGATTTGCAGTTTTATTCCACTGCGGCCTGAGAGAGTGCTTGACATAATCTGAATTTTCTTGAATTTATTGAGACCCATTTTGTGGCCTATCATATGGTTTATCTTGGAGGAAGTTCTATGTACTGTTGAACAGAATGTATATTCTGCTGGTGTTGGGTAGAATGTTCTGTAAATATCTGTCAAGTCCTTTTGTTCCAGGGTGTAGTTTAAAGAACAAATTGTTTCTTTGTTGACTTTCTGTCTTGATAACCTGTCTAGTGCTGCCAGTGGAGTATTGAAGACCTCGGCTATTATTGTGTTGCTTTCTATCTCATTTCTTAGATCTATTAGTAATTGTTTTATACATTTGGGAGCTCTAGTGTTACGTGCATATATATTTAGGATTGTGATATTTTCCTGTTGGACAAGGCCTTTTATCATTGTATAATGTCCCTCTTTGTCTTTTTTAACTGCTGTTGCTTTAAAGTTTGTTTTGTCTGATATAAGAATAGCAACTCCTGCTCATTTTGGTGTCCATTTGCATGGAAAATCTTTTTTCCATCCCTTTACCTTAAGTTTGTGTGAGTGCTTATGTGTTAGGTGTGTCTTTGAAGGCAGAAGATAGTTGGTTGGTAGATTCTTACCCATTCTGCGGTTGTATATCTTTTAAGTAAAGCATCTAGGCCATTTCCAATCAATGTTATTATTGAGATGTACCATTCCATTCATCATGCTATTTGTTGCACGTATACCTTGTTTTTTTGTTTTCAAAATGTATTTTGTTTGATAGGTCCTGTGATATTTATGCTTTAAAAACTTTCTGTTTTGATGTGTTTCCAGGATTTGTTTAAAGATTTAGAGCTTTTTTTTTTTAGCAGTTCTTGTAGTGCTGGCTTGGTAGTAGCAAATTCTCTCAGCATTTGTTTGTCTGAAAAAGACTGTATCTTTCCTTCATTTGTGATGTTTAATTTTGATGGCTGAAAAATTCTTTGCTGATAAATTTTTTGTTTGAGGAGGCTGAAGATAGGGCCCCAATCCCTTCTAGCTTGTAGGGTTTCTGCTGAGAAATCTGCTGTTAAACTGATAGTTTTTCCTTTATAGTTTACATGGTGCTTTTGCCTCATAGTTCTTAAGATTCTTTCCTTCATCTTAACTTTAGATAACTTGCTGACAATGTGCCTAGGTGATGATCTTTTTGTGATAAATTTCCCAGGTGTTCTTTGAGCTTCTTGTATTTGCATGTCTAGTTCACTAACACAGCTGGGAAAGTTTTCTTCAATTATTCCTCCAAACATATTTTACAAAATTTAGATATCTCTTCTTTCTCAGGAACATTGATTATTCTTAGGTTTGGTTGTTTAACATAATCCCAGACTTCTTGGATGCTTTGTTTACATTTTCTTATTCTTTGTCTTCATTGGATTTGGTTAATTTGAAGACCTTATTGTCAAGCTCTGAATTTCTTTCTTCTACTTGTTCTAGTCTATTGCTGAGACTTTCCAGAGCATTTTGCATTACTATAAGTGTGTCCATTTATTCCTGAGGTTTTGATTGTTTTTCATTAATGCTATCTATTTCGTTTAATATTTCTCCCTTCACTTCTTGTACCTTTTTTTTTTTTTTGGATTTCCCTACATTGGGCTTCACCTTTCTCTTGTGCCTTCCTGATTAGCTTAATAACCAACCTCCTGAATTCTTTTTCAGGTATATCAGGGATTTCTTCTTGGTTTGGGTCCATTGTTAGTGAGCTAGTGTTATTTTTGGGGGGTGTTAAAGAACCTTGTTTTGTCATATTACCAGAGCTGTTTTTCTAGTTACTTTTCATTTGGGTACAGTCTGTCAGAGGGAAGGTCTAGGCCTGAAGGCTGTTGTTCAAATTCTTTTGTCCCAGGAGTGTTCCCTTGATGTAGTACTCTCCCGCTTTTCCCATGGAGGTGGTTTCCTGAGAGTCAAGCTGTAGTGATTGTTATCTCTCTTCTGGATCTAGCCTCTCTCTGGGCTGGTACTGGGGGTTGTCTGCACAGAGTCCTGTGATGTGAACCGCCTGTGGCTCTCTTAGTCATGGATACCACCAACTGTTCTGGTAGAGGTGGCAGGGGGATAAAATGGACTCTGTGAGGGTTCTTAGCTCTGGTGGTATAATGCACTATTTTTGTGCTGGTTGGTCCTCTGCTGGGAGGTGGTGCTTTCCAGAGAGCATCAGCTGTAGTATGGTGAGGAACAGGTGGTGTGCAGGACTCTAGAACTCCCAAGAGTATATGCCCTTTGTCTTCAGTTACCAGGGTGGGTAGAGAAGGTCCACTGGGTGAGGGCAGGGCTAGGCATGTCTGAGCTCAGACTCTCCTTTGGTGGGTCTTGATGTGGCTGCTGTGGGAGATGAGGATGAGGTTCCCAGGTCAATGGAGTTATGTTCCTAGGAGGATTATGGCTGTATTTACTGTGTCATGCAGGGTTGTCAGGGAAGTGGGGGAAAGCCGGTAGTCACAGGCCTCACCATACTCCTATGCAATTCAAAGGGCCAGTGTCACTCCCACCATGCCCCTCCAACAGCACCAGACTGTTTCCAGGCAATGGGCAAGCAGGGCTGAGAATGTGCCCCAGGCTACCCGCCTCCCAGCTGCAAAAGCAAGTATGACTTTCCTTCTTTCCCAGCCTTTGGAGTCTGCACACCAGACTCACGCCCTCCCCTGAGTTCTGGTCAGGAGACTTCTTGATCAGTTCAAATTGTTATGAAGTTCAGCTGGAGATTCCCTTTTCCCTCTGGTCTTTTCCCACTGCCTCTGGCTGCCCTCCCAAAGGACCCCTGTGAAGCCAGGCAGAAATGGTTAAAGCCCTAAAGATGTCCAGGGCCAAATTTCTACCCAGTAGATTAGAAAACTGACAAAAGAGGTATCTAAAGAGAGCAAGAAAATCAGAGATGATTCCAGATAAGATATTTTATGGATTAGCAGTATTATTTCCAGTTATTTCTGAAGTCCAGCATTATTGCTGCCAAGTGAGCATCCTTATAACACATTCTTTATTTTCTGAAAATGTTTCTAGTTTGTTTTTGCCCTTTACAATCAACGAAGTGTTCTCTAAGATATCTACCCTTGAGGAGATGAAAAGCTAACCAAGAAGACAGAAATTCAATTGTGAACTAAACAATTTGGTTGCTAGTAAGCAATCATTTCATCAGCTTAGCCTGGGGAAATTAGGAAAGGTTGGACAGGAAAAGTAGCATTTACTAAACATTCCCAATTAGAGTTTCAATCAATGAACTAATAACCCAAACAATTATAACATGTGGTCCTTTTACTTAGGGATCTAGTAATTTGGTTGTTAGGAAATAGAAATATAATACTATAATTAGAACAAAAAATATGCTTATGATTACACATGTGATTCAGACTAAGAATTTAGAGAAGGAAGAGGTGGCTATGAGTTAGGGTAGTTAGAGAAGCTGCATGAAAATTGTGGTCACGTAACACCTTGAAAGATATTCAGAATCCAGTTTATTTATCCACAGCATCTCCTGGGTAATTGCTAATACACCAGAGATGGTCATAAAGATTAGTGATATAACAATGAAGGCAAGAATAATAAACAAAACAAGGACCTTGACCTTGAAAAGGCCTTAGTAGACTGGCAAAGATAAGTCTGTAAAAAAATTCAAAAATTAGACAAAAAATGGGTCACATCCCTTGGATAAATCAAAAATGCTTCTTTTCATCAATATGCAAAGTAATCACAAACTTGCCTCTTTAAAGCAGATTTGAAATTTCTTTTTCTAGTCATAGCTTCTCTCATCTGGCTTTTTGCTATCATGTGAAACTGAAGATGGCTAAAATGGGTTTTCATAAGTCAAATGAATGAAGTCCATTCCTTTAAAATGTATAGAATTTTTTTAAAGAATAAGAATTAAGTATACTGTTTCTCAGCACATTTTTTTCATGAATTGTGTAAATAATTTTAAAAATGTAGTATAGAGTATTTGAAATGTTTAAGAAAAGTGTTTAGGTACACATAAATATTTCCAGTCACTTAAGACTGTCTTAAATGAAGGAAAAGAATCTAGGAGTTGAAATTAAGAGGTCTGTTGTCCAATTCCAACTCTGCACTTTCTGAATACCTTTAGGCAAATTAAATTCTCTGATGGTCAAAGTCTTTACCTATATAATAGAAGTAATAATAGACTTCAAAGACTTGTGGGAATAGATGGAAGCTTGAAACCCAATGTTGTAATCTACATATGCTATCCCATAAATGTAAGGTCCTTTCCCTTTATCGAAATATTGTCTAAAATATTTAAAGCTCAAGTAATCTCTTTCAAGAAATTCATATTTCTAGATGAGATTTCTCCTCTAAGATCAGATATGTATCATACTGCCTATTCCTCATTTCCTTTGGCATATCTCAAGAGCCTTACATTCAAGATTTTGTTCATAGCCCTCCTCTACCTGTGTCACGGACTGAATGTATTTGTTCCCCCAACATTCATACCTTGAAGCCCTAACCCTAATGTAATCACATTAGGAGGTGAGGCCTTTGGGAAATAATTAGGTTGAGATGAGTTCATGAGGTTGGGGCCCCCTGATGGGATTAGTGACTTTATAAGCAGAGGGAGAGAGACCAGATCTTTTTCTCTCTCTCTGCCATGTGATGACACAGCAAAGGGGCCGTCTGCAAATCAGGTAGAGAGCCTTCCCCAGGATCCAGATCTGTCAGAACTTTGATCTTAGACTTCTCAGCCTTCAGAACTATGAGAAATAAATGTCTATTGTTTAAGTCCCTTAGTGTGTAACACTTTGTTATAGCAGCCTGAGCAGACTA
This sequence comes from Theropithecus gelada, assembly GCF_003255815.1. Taxonomy (NCBI): domain Eukaryota; kingdom Metazoa; phylum Chordata; class Mammalia; order Primates; family Cercopithecidae; genus Theropithecus; species Theropithecus gelada. Next base: position 11,523,360 of record NC_037669.1, on the reverse strand, counting down.
AAATAACCTACAGCTTTATTTTCCTCCCTTTTTTCCTATCTCAGTTTATGGAACCATCATCTTTGCATCCAAACCAAAGGCAAGGAACTTAGTAGGCCTTTCAGGCACTTATCACATCTCACTACTCATGCCTTAGCAATCTCAATGTGATGTCAATTTTCCCTGCAAATTCAAATTCCTTTCAAATTTCTCCAAGCCTATCTTCTAGTCCCACTCCCATTCAGTCTAAGCTACTATCTCACCTTTGGCATTCCTGCATTTACTCTGATCTTCACCTATTCTTCATGCTATAGCTGGAGTAAACTTTATGTGTGTTATAATCTGATTTAATGATTTCCCATTTCTGGGTGGTGGGAAGAGGAGAGCTGCAATCCCACAATACTGAGCCTACAGGTAAAACTTCTTGTCATGACCTGCAAGTCTCTGAAGTGTTTGACCCCTGCTGACCTTTCCAGCCTCACATCTTACCCTGTTCCTTCTTATGACTTTGCTCCAGCTAAGCTGCCCTTTATCTACTCTTCACACCTGACATACTTCCTTCCAGCAGGCAGAGATCCTTAGCACATGCTGGGTTTCCTACTTAAATTACCTTTGCTCGCCATTCACTTAACTTCTCACTCCTCAAATCTCATTCTAGTGTCACTTCTTTGGAAAAGTCTCATCTAAATTTCCTAACCAGATGAAATTCTCCCGTTACAGGGTCTCATGCAGGCATATTTTTTTCTTCTATCAGATTTTTTTAGAATAACAATTGTACATTTCTTGATGTGAATATTTGAATTTTTATCTACTACTAAGCTGTAAGTGCTATAAAGCTAGGAAAATCTCTGGTTTGGATCACCACTGACTTCTCACCATATGCCTAACATATAATCTATAAGTGACATTTGCTGAATGAATTAATACCTTGCCAAACAATCTAAGTCCATGAAGTTGTGACCTAAATAACTCAACACTGAAATTTGTAACTAATGAATGATTTTCATGTAAGCCTACAGCTTATAAGAAAACATATTTGATTCCACTATGATGGTGGAGAAGATGATATAATTTTAAGACTACAAATGCTTAAATTGATGTTTTAAGGAAAGAATATAAGCAAAAATTGCAATCCGTCTTCTTGATATTTTTGCATCAGCATATATTACTAGAATGTAGGTGATGGTCAACCATAATCACTTCAAAGCAAGATTTTTAAAAACATTTTATGTTAACACTTTTACCCTGATTGGTATAGTAAGTAAATGATATAGATTTTTTTAAAAGGTATAAGTATGCTTGGTGAAAAAATTGGTATACAAAGCAGAACTTTCAATTAGAAATTAAAGAAAAATAATAGAAAATTTTGTAATTTGAGGTAAAATTATACTTAACTAATGTAACCTGTTACATACACTTAATCAAGAAAAATTATGTATACAGTTAAGTAGAAATATCTGCTTTAAGGGTTATGATATACATTGAGTTACATTAGACAATCTACAGAAAATTTCCTTTCTATGTTTATAATTTTATTTTTTTAACTTTTATTTTAGGTTTGGGGGTACCCATGAAGGTTTGTTGCATAGGTGAACACGTATCAGAGAGTTTTGTTGTACATATTATTTCATTATCCAGGTATTAGGCCCTGTACCTAGCGTCTCTGATCTTCACCTATTCTTCACACTAGCCAGAGTAAACTTTATGTATGTTATAATCTGATTTAATGAGTTCCCATTTCTGGGTGGTGGGAGGAGGAGAGCTGCAATCCCAAAATACTGAGCCTACATGTAAAACTTCTTGTCATGACCTGCAAGGCTCTGAAGTGTTTGACCCCTGCTGACCTTCCCGGCCTCACATCTTACCCTGTTCCTTCTTATGACTTTGCTCCTTATGACTTTAGTTATCTTTTCTGCTCCTCTCCCTCCTCTCACCCTCTCTATTGTTTCCTTCTTTGTGTTCATAAATTCTCATCATTTAGCTCCCACTTATAAGAACATGCAGTACTTGGTTTTCTGTCCCTGTATTAGTTTGCTAAGAATAATGGCCTCCAGTACCGTCTATATTCTCACAAAATACATGATCTCATTCTTTTGAATGGCTGCATAGTATTCCATGGTGTATATATACCACATTTTCTTTAGCCAATCTGTCATTGATGGGCATTTAGGTTGATTCCATGTCTTTGTTATTGTGAACAGTGCTGCAATGAACATTCGTGTGCATATGTCCTTATGGCAGAATGATTTGTATTTCTTTGGGTATATGCCCAGTAATGGGATTGCTGGGTTGAATGGTATTTCTGCCCCTAGACTTTGAGGAATTGCTACATTGTCTTCCACAATAGTTGAACAAATTTACACTCCCACCCACAGTGTATAAGCATTTCCTTTTCTCCATTACCTCACCAGCATCTATAATTTTTTTGACTTTATAATAATGGCCATTCTGACTGGTTGAAAAGGCATCTCATTGTGGTTTTGATTTGCATTTCTTTAATCCATGATATTGAAATTTTTTTTTCATATGCTTGATGACTGCCTGTATGTACTCTGTTTTTTTGTTTGTTTGTTTGTTTGTTTTTGTTTTTAGATGGAGTCTCGCTCTGTCGCCCAGGCTGGAGTGTAGTGGCACAATCTCGGCTCACTGCAAACTCTGCCTCTCTAGTTCCAGCAATTCTCCTGCCTCAGCCTCCCGAGTAGCTGGGACTGCAGGTGTGCACCACCACGCCTGGTTAATTTTTGTATTTTTAGTAGAGATGGGTTTCACCATGTTGGCCAGGACGATCTCCAACTCCTGACGTGAGGTGATCCGCCTGCCTCAGCCTCCCAAAGTGCTGAGATTACAGGCATAAGCCACCATGCCTGGCCATGTCTTCTTTTGAGAAGTGTCTGTTCATATCCTTTGATCACTTTTTAATGGAATTATATGTTTTTAATGGAGTTATTTATTTTTCTCTTACAAACTTAAGTTCCTTAAAGAGAAGGCTTAAGAAATATACATAAGTGCCATGCTATCTGTAAGCAATAGATTTGTGCGACGTACAACTTAGATAAAATGAGATAATGTCTAGAAAGTCATAAACTACTAAAGTTCTCATAAGAAGGAGTAGATAACCATCCCATCAGACAAAACATCAGGCCCAGATGTCTTCAGCAAAAAATTCCACTAAATATTTATGGAGAAATAATGCCAATCATACAAAAACAATCTCATTCCAAATTCAGACAAATACATTACAAGAAGTAAAAACAAGGAACCAATACCCTTCATGAACATAGAAGAAAAAATCTCACCAAAATATAAGACTAGTAAATTGAATGCAGTGATGCATTATAAGATAAATACAAGATTATGTGTGATTTATATTGAGAATATAAAGCTGATTAATCATTGAAAAATAAATAATTTAACTAAAAAGGGCTCCACATCATAGGTCATCAGGGAAATGTGAACTAAAACAAGGAGACAACACTACGCACCTGTTAGAGTGGGCAAAGGTTAAAACACCACATGCTGGCAGGGATGTGGAGCACAGGAACTCTCATTCACCGCTGGTGGGAATGCAAGCTGGAACAGCAATTTTGGAGGACAATTTGACAGTTTCTTACAAACTAAACATACTCTTGTCATATGGTCCAGCAATCCCTCTCCTTGGTATTTATGCAAAGAAATTAAAGATTCATGTCCACACAAAAACCTACACATGGATGTTTATAGCAGATTTTAAAAAATAATTAGCAAAACTTGAAAGCAACCAAGATATCCTTTAGTAGGTGAGGAAATAAATAAACTGTGGTACATTCAGACAATGAAACATTACTCAGCACTAAAAAAAAAAGAGTTATCAAGCCATGAGGAGACATGGAAGAGACATATGTGTATTAGTAAGTGAAATAATCCAGCCTGAAAAATCTACATTCTGTATGATTCCAACTATGTGACATTCTGGAGAGGGCGAAACCATGGAGACAGCAAAAAGATCCGTAGTTGCCAGATGTTTGGCGAGGGTAGAGGGAGGGATGAATAGGCAGCGCACAGAGAATTCTGGGGGCAGTAAAACTACTCTGAATGATACTATGATGGTGGGTACATGTCATTATATGCTTCTGCAAATTCGTAGAATGTACAACACCAAAGGTTAATCCTAAACTATGGACTCTGAGTGATAATGATATGTCAGTGCAGGGATAACTGATTGTCAGAAATGTACTACTTGGGTGCAGGATGTTAATGGGGGGAGGCGGTGCATCTATTGAACTAGGGAATATGTAGGGAATCTCTGTATCTTGCACTCAATTTTGCTGCTAAACTAAAGCTGTTCTAAAAATAGTCTATTAAAAATAGTGCATTCAGTTAACTATATCAGCACTTTAAAAAAAACCCATATGATTATTTCAGTAGATACAGAAAAGGCATTTGACAAAAATACACATCTATCCATGACAAAAACTCCCAGCAAACTAGAAATAACAGGTAAAGTGCATCTAAAAGAAAAAAATATGTAGCTAACAGAATATTTCCATCCATACTCCCTTGGCAATATCAGCTCCATTCTATGTAAAATGTTGCCAATATAACAAATCTGAACTTTTAAAATTAATTCTGGAAGCTGAGCTGCCTCACTGGGCTTTTTGTGCTATTTTTCCAGATACGAATCATTGATTCATTAAGGCTCAATTTACCAAAGTTGCATGTGTTTGAGTGATATATATATTCAATTCTTATTTTTTCCATTAGTCCTGTTTATTTTTAGTGTTCAATTTTGTAGAACTTGAGGTTTTTCACCAATACTATCACCGTGTTACATAAGATACACCTCAGTTACATAGATCTGCACCGTGTAATATGATAGCACTAGGCCTATGTAGCTTTTGAGCTTTTGAAATGTGACTAGTACAAAATGAGTTTTCCTGGAAGGATAAAATTACATTATATTTCAAAGATGCAATATGAAAAAATGTAAAATGACTCATTAATAATTTCATATTGATTACATGTTGAAATGGTGATATTTTGAATATAATGGGTAAATAAAACTATTGTTAAATTTAATCTGTTTCTCTTTTCTTGATGTGGATACCAGAAAATATAAAATTTAAATGTGTATATCTACTGGACAGCTCGGATGTCAGTTGTCACTTTCTTCTCCCTAGCAATAATTCCTTTTTTGCATTTCTGCAATGTAAATGTTCCGGAAACAACTGTAAAAAAATTTGATGCAAATTCATTTGTTGATAAAATATGACCTGAAGTGATGTTAAGTTACGTATAGACCTAATGATTAATTTGTTTGGTGTGAAAATAAAAATGTCAAGATTGTATTTTTACCTCCAAATACTGCATCACTTCAGCCTCTTGACCAGGGCATCATTTCATTTGTCAAGGCCACATACTCACCTGGTGTTTGATCACATTCTATCAGCATAATCTGGACATAATGTGGGGCTGGAAATTATTCACTATTGCTAATGCAGTATCTTTCATCAAACTGCCAGGGATGAAATAAAATCTAAATGCTTGCTGGAATAACTTATGGAATGAGGTCATAAATGATTTTAAAGTCTTAGTTGGGGGATATTGGGAGGGACAGACAATGAGAAAAGTTAGAAAAATTATTCATGCAGCAAGACAAGTTGGTGAAGAAAAACATTCTGATATGTTTGATGAAGAAGTGGAAGAACATATTAAAGTCCATTGAGAAGTGCTAACCCATTAGAAATGGAAAGAACTTGTTGAGCCATCTACAGAGGAAGAAGAAGAAGAAGAAACTGAAACGGAATCAGAAATGTAGACATTACCTAAATTTGCCAAAGTTTTTCAAACTGCACAGATCTTAAAGGGCATAATTATGAAATATGATCCTCAGGTGGAATGCACCATTCAAATTAATTGTATGATCACCTAAGAATTACAATCTCTGCAGCAATACTTTGAGTAGTTAAAAAGAAAGAGACAGCTTCTATTACAATGTTCTAACAAAACATTTCACCAAAAAGACCTTCAACTATCAAGGATCATTGACAACATTTACTCCTGACATCTAACCACTGACATCATTATACCTGGATAACCCAGGATCACCTAAAGCAGATGGTCCTTCTTTCTGACATATCATAAGGAGGTCAATGGTAGTCTAATGGTATGTCACAGTGCCTACATCATTCACTTCACTTCTACTCATCAGTTAGGCGTTTTATTAACTCACATCACATAATTCAAAGAAGAAGAAAGGTGAATACAGTGCAATATGATATTTTCAGAGAGAGAGAGACCACATCCACAAAACTTTTTTACAGTACATTGTTATTATTGTTTTATTTTTAGTTATCGTTACTCATCTCTTACTGCTAATTTGTAAACTAAACTTTATTAAAGGTATGTAGGCATAGGAAAAATCATAGTATATTTAAGATTTGGTACCATCCATGGCTTCAGACATCCACTGGGGGTCTCAAAACAAATCCACCATGGAAAAAGATGGACTATTGTATATTGTTTCACTTTTTCATTGTCTTGTGAGTCCCCTAGTATTTCTCCACTTTTTCATTCTTATTTTTTTTTCTGTTGAATAGAAATTTCAAATGGTCTATCTTCAAGTTCACTGATTCCTTCTGCCTAACTGAATCTGCTACTGAAGTTCTTTATTGATTTTTTTTTTTTTCATTTCATTCATTGTATTCTTAAGGGCCAGGATTTCTGTTTGTTATTTTTTTAATGGTTTGTATCTCTTTGTTGAATTTCAAATTGTGTTCATTATTGTTTTTCTTATATCCTTTATTTGATTTGTTCTCTTGTAGCTCACTCAGCTTCTTTAAGATGATTATTTTGAATTCTTTGTCAGGCAATTCATAGATTTTCATCCTTTGGGTTCAGGCACTGGAGCTCTATTTTGTTCCTTTGGTGATGTTTCATGTCCTTGATCCTTCATGTTCTTTTTTCCATTTGACAAGTAGTCCCCTCTTCTAGTCTTTACTGACTGTCTTTGGGAGAAAAATTTCTTCATAATCAGCCGAGTTCAGAGATTCTAAGGGTCTCTCCAAGGCCTTATTTATGAATTAGGCTTCCTCGTGGCTCCTTTTCCCTCTTGAAAGAAATGCTTTAGGATTTTTTTGCCTTTTCTTAATCCTGCAAAGTCTAGCCTGGTACTCATAGCCTCCTGTTTATTTTCCCTAGGGCAGTCCTCTAAAGTGTTCCAGACTGTGTACTTTCTCCCAATCAGTAGCTAAGTCAACTTAGCTACTGTCTTTGTACTGTCTGCAGGGGCCCATGTACTCTATCTGCAGAGCCTCACTTGTGCTGTCTCAGGAGTGTTTTCAGAAAGCTATACATGTGTTTACTGGTTGGCGGGGTGTGCAGGTCAAACATCCAGTGAAGTTTGTGGGCGAGCTTCTTGGTGGCATTCACAATTCAGTTAGTAGGATCTGCAGCCAGTTTTGAAATCCACACAGCGGTTGCAGTAAACTACTGACCCTTTTTTCTTCTCCTAGCTCTCTGCAGGCTGTTTGGCCATGAAGATCCCTTCAGTAATATGAGCCTCTTGGACAACATATGTGAAGCTGGGGAAACTAGGTGCTCCCTGCAGTCTCACTTTACCCTGTGGAAGATATCACAGCCTGAAGAATTCTTTCTTGACACTGAGTTGTGCCACCTCTAGGGAGGGATGATGCAGGTAAAGTAAAACTGCTTTTTAAAAATCATCTTTGATACATCTATGATTAGATTCTCTGCTTGGTTGAAGCGCTTGAATTGTCTTACCAGACTCCCCAGAAAACACCACAGAGGTATTTTCATGAGCGGTTGTTTAGCAAAACCAATGTTTCAGTAAAGGTTTGAGGGCTATAATCTCCTATTTCACCATCTTGCTGATGGCCAACTACTGAGATAAATTTTACAATATTTTTATCACCTTAAAAATAAATCTCATACTCTTTTGCTATCACTCCTTCCTCCCCATTCCCTCAAAGCCCTAAGCATTCACAAGCCTACTTTCTGTCTCTATATAATTCTCCATTCTTGACTTTTATAAGAATGGAATCATATGGTAGGTATGTGGTGTTTTGTGACTGGCTTCTTTCACTTCATAATATTTTCAAGAGATATGGCCTTTTAAAGCCGCCTTTCAATGTCATCTGGAGCATTAACATGGATATCAATCCAAGCAGCTTCTTAATTGTTTCAACTGCCCTCAATCGCTAGAATATTGTTTGAGGCCAACAATTAACAGATCAGTTTCACTATATCACCTAGAGTATTTTTTCCCACAAAATTAGCATCATGCTCACAATTATCTCCTTGCTTCACTATATTTAAACCTATTTCAGCATATTCCATCTCATAATTTTCCCTTGAAGCAATGCATAACAGTCAAATCATCATTAATGTTCAACATTTCTTCAATGTTGGTTTTTTCTAGCGCTACTGTACTTTCACTGATGCACATTTGGTGAACTAATAAGGTTTAATGTTATCACCTTGTTAGTGTCAGGAAATCCCTTAAAGTCTTCAACTTTATGTTTGTTTTGAAGCCTCTGCAGTACTCTGTTTTCTGCCCTTTAGATATTGACAGATGCTTTCTTTTTTTTCTTTATCTGTTACTGACAGGGTTATCTTTAGCTATCTCAAATCTTTCATGGTATAGTTAATTATAAAGCAAGCTTGTCCAACCTGTGGCCGGTGGGCCACATGCAGCCCAGGATGGCTTTGAATGCAGCCCAACACAAATTCAAACTTTCTTAAAAATTATGAGATTTTGTTGTGATTTTCTTTTCTTAGTTCATTAGCTGTCCTTAGTGTTAGTACATTTTATGTATGGCTCAAGACAATTCTTTTTCTTCCAACATGGCCCAGGGAAGCCAAAAGATTGGACATCCTGTTATAAAACTGTAAAATAACAAGCAAACAGTAAACCATTAGTTGTAGCGTCAACTATGACTAAGAGAAAGCTGAGAAGCAACACGTGCCTCATGTCGGGTCAGGTTCTGCCACTAAAATAGCGTTGGCTTCAAGCTTATCAAAAAATTTAGTTTTTAGAGATTTTTAGATAATTATAGATAAATATACAGTAGATCTGAATATTATATATATTCAGTTGTCTTTCTAAAAGTACAAGTAATTATGTATTCCAAAATGCATCCGTCCCTGTAAGATTCAAATAATGAACTGGTTTGGTGTTATGTTCTGTAAATGTCAGTTAGGTTAAACTGATTGATAGATTGTCCAATCTTTCATATGCTTACTAACAATATCCTTACTGACTGTTTTATCAATTACTAGAAAAGTGTATTAAAATCTTCAACTATGTTTCCATATTTATCTATTATTAGATGGTTGTATTTAGAATTTTTATATCTTCTTGATTAATTGGTGGTGTTATCATTATGAAATGACCCTCCTTATTTCAGGTAAATCTCCTTGTTTGAAGTCTATTGTGTCTGATAAGGACATAGCTTACATAAGCTTTATTATGTTTGATGTTTGCTCAGTATATCTTGTGGTGATATATCATCAACCTGATTGTATCTTAATGTGTAAAGAGCCTCTTGTAAGTAGCAATCAACCCTGCCAATCTCTGCCTTTTGATTACATTTGTTTGCCTATTTATCTTTTTGCTACTGGTTTTTCTCTTTTCAAATAATTTAATATTTTAATATTATATTGTATCTCCCACATTATTATTTTCAATATTACTTTATTGTGTTTAAGTAAATTTCTTTAGGGGTTTCAATATAAATCTTGAATATAACACATTCTACTTCAAATTAACATGATACTACTTCACATATAATGTAATAAATTTGCAAAAATATAATTCCATTTAAACCTCTTCCTATCATTTGTGCAGTTGTTATTATTTTTCTTCTACTTATGTTATAAACCCCATACACATTGCTATAAATTTTCTTTAACAAATGAATTGTCTTTTAAGGAAATTAAGAAAAGAAGGAAAAATAACCCTTTATATTTACCCATTCATTTCTCTTTTATAGGGTTTTGTTTTGTTTTTTTTGTTTTTCTTTTCTTTTTTTTTTTTTGGACAGAGTCTCCCTCTTAAAGCCCAGGCTGGGAGTGCAGTGGCGCTATCTTGGCTCACCACAAACTTTGCCTCCCCGGTTCAAACGATTCTCCTGTCTCAGTCGCCTGAGTAGCTGGGACTACAGCTGCCCACCACCACACCAAGCTAATTTTTGTACCTTCAGTAGAAACGGGGTTTTGCCATATTGGCCAGGCTGGTCTCACACTCCTGATCTCAGATGATCCGCCTGCCTCGGACTCCCAAAGTGCTGGGAAGAGCCACCATGCCCCATCTAGGGTTCTGAGTTCCTATAAGTCTGAATTTTCATCTAGTGTAATTTCCTTTCAGCCTGTATGACTTCCTCTGCTGATAACAAAATCTCCCAACCTTGTTTATATAAAATAATGTTTATTTTACTTTAATTTTTCCAAGGTATTTTTATGTCATATAGAATTTTAGGTTGACAGATGTTTTCTTTTTTATTAGGCACTGGAAGGTGTCACTTAATTGTTTTTCAATATCTACTTTTCTGATGCAACGTCAGTTGCTATTATATTATTGTTCTCTTTTATGCAATGTGTTTTTACTCTAGCTGTTTTTATGATTTTTTTTTTTAACTTCTGGATTTCAGCAATTTGGCTGATGGGCCTAGGTCCTGTTTTCTTCGTATGTACCCTATCTGTGGTTGGCTGAGCTCCTTCCATTTATAGATTGGTATCTGTAATCAAAATTAGAAAATTTTTATCTAATGTCTTTCAGATACTTTTCTGTCTCATTCTCTCTTCTCTTCCTCTGAGCCTCTAATTACATGTATGTTAAATTTCTTGTCATGTTTCCTCAGGTCATTGAGGCTCTTTATACTTTTTTCAAAACTTTTTCCTCTCAGTGCTTCAATGTGGTAAAAATCAATTGACAAGTCTTAAAGATCACTGATCCTTTTTCTATTGTGTCCAATATGCTATAAAAATTACCCAGTAAAATTTTCATTTTAAATATTTTACTTTTTAGTCTATGATTTCCATTTAGTTACTTTTTACAGTTTCCAAAGATCTTGAAATTACCCGTCTCCTCAACTACTATATCTATTTTGTCTTTTATAATATTTAAAAATATTTATCATAATTATTTTTAGTAACTACACATTAGTTTGGAAAACTATCAGATCTTTGACTGCGGGGAGGGTAATTGATTGGTGGTCCTGCCTGTTAGACTCTGAAACCCATCACCTTGCTCACATTGAGTTCACAGGTTCTATGGGCTGTTCCTCATGAAAACAAGAGGAGGAAAAAGACCAAACTTAGCTTATACATGAGCTAGCTTGATGCATGGTTCATGGTTGCAAAGCTAAAATCAACAGAAATTGTACCATAGCCACATACAAGAGTATACATGAAAGACAGTGGAGAGAGGAAATTTTCCCAATGGGCACAGGTGTACTTACACCTAAGTATGAGTAAGTATGCACCTGCTCATCCTATTTGGTTAAAGGAGAAGTGACCTGATGTGAGAATTTGTTTATCGTTCCTGGTTAAGAGCTAGAAAAGAAAAGAACTAAAAATTCGGAGAGTTATTTACATGAACAATGCCATTTGAATGATCATGAAAAGTGAAGATTTTTGTATAACATGTTAATGCTCAACAGGAAGCATCCACCACTAAAGAAGTATGGAACAATCATATAGATCAGTCAACTTAAACTAGCCTTTATCATTGGCCATCAAAACTGACATAATAGCAACATGATTGGAATCCCATGGTGGCAGACACAGAGGTTATTATCAGCCCAACACCACTGATTCCTGCTTACCAAGGTCTATCTAGTTACTTCTGTCTGTTACTGTCAAACATGTCAGCAACAAAGACCAATACTGCGTATCACATATTGCATAATTCCTCAAGGACATCAACTGGCCACTTAATAACAACTCAACGACATAAAGCCCCTTCTTTACTGGAAGGACTAGAAGTTTATCCTCAGAAAGATAGTTACCAATTTCAGGTATGAGTTGTTCCTGCCCATGAAGCTTTATCCAGTCTATGCAGGGGCTTATAGATATTCACACAGCAAAACGTGACCAGGGGACTCATTTCACAGTAAAAGAAGTATGGGAGTGGATATATGACCACTGGATTTGCTGATCATAACACATATAGCACCATTTAGATCTATCTAGCATGTTAGAATGGCTTTCTAAAGGCACAGCTGAAGCACCAGCTCAATGGCAGTAATATGAAAGGATGGGTGTCACCCTTCAGAATATATTAAATCAGAGACCTTTGGATGATACTGTGTCCCTAAGATAATAACACATGACTTCAAGGACCAACAGATGAATACAAGAGTAATCCTTTTGACCATCACTCTCAGTGTTTCATTGGGTAATTCATACTTTCTATCCTGACCATTCTGGACTCTGTAAAATTAGTTTGGTCTCTAAAGGAAGGGGACTCTTGCCAAGAAATACAGGAATGAGCCTATTGAACTACAAGTCAGGCTAATCTTCCCCTTCTAAATTTATCCTTAAGAAAAGTGATATATTGGAATCACGACTGAACCGCTTCCCAAATCCGTGCAGAGAGTAACTCTCTGTAGTGAAAGAGTGGACAGTGACAGCCATGAGAGTATATTGCCCCCATCTCCAACTGTGGAGAGCACAGTATACCCCCACACGCTGCTCCCGGCCCAGGAATGAGCACAATAGCAATGCTGAGGGAGACTTCTTTTGGAATATGTGGGACTCCTTTGATGGGCAAATTTGGCCTGAACACTCTGCATAGGCCTTCTTCAGGACTACAGTTCAGTATAATATGCTACCAACTAAGCTTTTATTCTTTCTCTCCTTCACTCAAGGTCAGGCCTGCATCATAGTCCAATGGCACCCGCCCTCCCACCCCCAACTTTTCACAACTGTCTTCCATTAATTTCTTTCAAGAATTAACCTTAATAAATTCCTTCCACATTTAAATGTATCTTGGCAAGTGCTCTTGCAGGACCTAGATTAACATACTATTTTATAGTTTTGTATACTCATTCCAGTATCTGGGTAACTTGTGAATTTCTTAAATTGATTTTTACCCTAGTTCTAAATCGTCATTTCTGTTTATTTGTGTATCTAACAAATGCTTTATATTATGATGGACGTTGTTGATAGGTTGTAAATATTTTGGGTTCTGATGTTTTCTTCTAGAAAATATTGACTTTTGTTTAGCAGGCTGTTAAATGACTGGTGGGTTGCCTTGAGCTTGTAAAGGTATGGTTTTATTTCCTGTTAGGACAAGTCATTTTCAGACTTGCCCTTTATCTTGTGACAAAGTCCGTAGTACTGAGAAACAATGTTGAAATGTGTCCTTTCTTGGGTGTGAGTGGAAAACGAAGTGCTTCCTGGGTCTTTTACATTTGGCAGGACTTGAGCTCAAAACTGTCATCTCTGTGCCGGAAAGTAGCTAAATTCTCTGCTCATCTCTGGCAACCTTACAACTGTTGATTTTTACTGGGCAAGTTAGAGGTTTTTTCTGTACAAGTACAGCTTAGCATTAGCAAACGATTTGAGTAGACCTACATTTTTCTTTTCCAGGATTGGGCCTTCCAAAAAAAAAATTTTTTTATTTTTGAGACAGAGTCTCACTCTGGTTATCCAGGCTAGAGTGCAATGGTGAGATCTCGGCTCACTGCACCCTCAACCTCTTGGGCTCAGGCAATTCTCTCACCTGAGTTTCCTGAGTAGCTGGGACTGCAGGTGCACACTACCACGCCTGGTTAATTTTTTTTTTTTTCCTGTAGCGATGAGGTTCTGCCATGTTGGCAAGGCCGGTCTCTAGCTCCTGGACTCAAGAGATCCATAGGCCTCAGCCTCCCAACGTTCTGGGATTACAAGCGTGAGTTACCACATCTGGCCTCAATTTTTAGTCATTTAGAAATCCCTGAACTTTATACTCTGTGTGTTCAGGTTAATAATACGTAATTTTCTATTTGAATTTTATTTTCTGGTGCTGGTGAAAGTACTTGGGTGAAAATCTCTCTCATTATGTCTCCCTTTTTTCAAAGCATAGATCCTCCTTATTTATTTTTTTTAACCTGGTTTCGTTTACTTTCCAGTTTTCAAATAGCTGTTTTTTTTTTTTTTTTTTTTAATGTTATTACTATTTCCAGAGTTGGGTGCTGCTATTTATGGTAGAGTTAGTTCAATAACAACAGTTCTGCAAATACTGTTATAAAACCCAGAACTCACAATCAGTTTTTAAACATCTCCATCCTAGGGCAATGCTTCTTTTTAAAAAGTTTTTCAAAAATTTTATTACTATCTTATAAAACAGTATTCTTTGGCACATACTAGGCTCTCAATAAATATTTGTTAAATTAATCAATATGATTGACTAAGGCTTATGAAACAATTCTATTTAAAAATCTCCAATATGAAAGCAAGATTAAAGCAAAACCAAAAAAGAGCCAGTAGAAACAGTGCAGGTTGCTAAAGATAAAGGAAAAAAATTATATCTATGAAATAAAAGCTATAAAAATGGAGCCAGCATGAAATGAGAAAATAGCAAGAAAGAACTGGAAATTTAAAATAGTATAGGTAAAAATACTTGTCATTATCATAGGAAATAAATCAAAGGGAATCTAAAATTGGAATAGAATAAAGATGTAAAAAGTAGAAAACAAAGATAACAAATTTAAATGACAAATTCAGGATGCCTAATAGCTTACTAATTAACATGATAAAGAGCAGTGAAAGTTATAGAGAGGACAGAGAAAATAATAAATTAACAAATATAAAAGTAAAAGAATTTTGCCTAAAGTTAAATGCCACAAGACTATTTGGTGAATTATCTGATGCCTGAAACAATAAATGTTGGGGGGAAATAGATGTAAATAAAGGCAAATCATGGGAAAATTTAGAATACAAGTGTTAAAGAAAAATTCTAAAATATCGTAGAGATAAAAATAGGTTATATATGTAAAATCAATAGTCCAAATAGCAATAGATAACTTATCAGCAAATTTAAAGTTTACAGTATAATAATAAATTATTTCAAAATTCTGAGTAAAATTATATTTAACCTAGAATTCTATAATCCAAAATCAATCAAGTAGCAACTTAGAGTAAAGCAAATTGCAGACATACAAATACAAATTTTTATTTTGTATGTTTCCTTTTTTGGGAATCTATTGGACAGTGTCACTCATAAAATGAAGATATAAAATTTGAGATTTAGAAAGGAAGGAATCTATCTCACAGGCAAAGTGAGTACGTGAATGGCAGCAGTTGAGTAACTTTAAAAAGTAACCAGTGCATATTCAAACCAAAGAAAAGACCCTGAAAATAATGACATCAAGAAAATAAATGAAACTGAAAAGATAGAATACATGAAAAATAGGCAGGTGGCAGAATTTTTGAGAATAAACATATCAATAATGAGTACATTTTAAAAGTTCAATAAAAAAATGAGATAAACTCTAGAGGAAAAATAATAAAGTTGCCCGAAAAGGAGGCATAAACATAATGCATTGCTTCACTCAAAGGTAGGAGAAGGGAGGAGAGCTTAGTTCTGATTTACCAAGATTAGAAATAAGAAGATATTGCCAAAAGTACTTTTGCCAAGAAATACCAATAGAAAGATTATTTAGGAAAATGTCTGTAAATAAAAGTAAAAGTAGCCATTTGAATAAAAAGATGGATAATGCCAGAAAATAGTATGATGCATGAAGGAGAAAAGTGAAAGAGATTTGCTGCTTTCACATTATGTAATCTTTAGTAATATTTGATTTTTCAAAAGTATTACTTTGTTAAAAAATAAAATAAAAAACCAATATAATAAATGAGTAAATTGAAGTAAAATAAATATCAGAAAAATTTTAAAGGGTTGGAGAAAAGAAATAAATACCAAAAATTTAAAGATGGAAAGAACATTTTGAAAGGCAAAGAAGAGATGAGCCTGGTAGGGACTGTGGATTTTTTCCGTGAAATAGTGAAACATAGAGTATTGGATAAGCTATAGGGATTTTCCTTCCCAGGATAAACTTTATCGTGGGATAAAAGATAAATTGTAGCTTGTGGGAAGCTGCTAATCATTTCTAATCAGAGAAATGGTTTGGTGAATTTAATGGGACATCACTGTTAAATGTAAAGAATGTACTGCAGGCAATTAGGTGGAAGGTCATGAATGTAAAGACAAGATTTGGGTTTGGAAAGGAAGAAACAAATCTCAAAATCTGCAAGTATAATCAGACTTAGGATTTGCGTGACTTGTTTACTATTGAAGATTAAAGAACACAGGAGCTAAGGATGATTCATAGATTTCAGTCTGAAATAAAAATATGCACACATAGGCATCTATCATAACTTCATACCAAAAAAGCAGCTGGTTTGGGGGATAGCAGGTTTAGGTTTAGCAGGTTTGCATTTTCAGAGTTTGGCATAAGATAACAGAACCATTCAAAAAAGCATTTGTCTGAGCAGCTACATGTGTACTTATATAGAGCAATGAAGTGGCTTTTAATGTAACAATTGCATTGAAAATTAGATTTAAAATAGTGAAAATGTAGCAAATAAATTCAGTGTTATCTGCTTCTAACTTTCCCCATCTTTATGTTACTAGTATAAAATCTTTTTTATTCTCTCATTAAAAATATGAAGACATGTTCTACACAAATATAATAGTATCCACTTGAAAGAAAAGAACATCCTAAAACGTCATTTGCTCGAAAAAAGAAATAGTCTACTTTTACACCTATCAAAAATGATCTAAATTTAGTCATGAAGTCAATTTGTAAACATAAGACACTCCTCAGTGGGTGAGCTGATGCTCCCTAACTACCATGGGCCCATCAAGCACTGAGGTCGCAGATAAACCTGGAGGTATCAGAACACAGAAAAGATCTATTTCATTTCTTTTTTATCCAAAGTGAGATAAGTATATCTGATTGTTTCTGAGGAGCTCAGGAACACAGTGAAATCTGATATGCCTTTTTTTATTTAGACAAATTAATCTACTTAAATTCCAAGAGGGTGCTCGAAAACGTAATGGTGAAGCACGTAACTAGGCAACACTGGCTGTTTGTCCTCTCAGAGTGAAGGCACTTCTGGAAAGTGAATGATCCATGACAGCAAATGAAAGTATAAAAAAGACATCAAGCAAGTGGAAAAGGCATTTTTTAAAAAAATAACTGCCTGAGAGAATGCTGAGGATGGAAGTAACATGTAACGTTGAAATCAGATTTGCTGAAGGGCCAGAATAAAATTGCCCTACATCCCTAGGTTCCTTGAATATATACAACAATTCTCAAAGGAAAACAAAAACTAACAGCTATGTAAGGGAACTCAAGAGTGTTAGGAGTCTATGTACCAACAAACAAATAAAAGAGAATTTTGAAAGAAAAGGAAAAGGCAATAAACAAAATATAAAAAAAGGATTTTCCATTGGTGGCTAAAGCATTTCACAAAGCAGCCACAATTTTCATTAAATGACTGCTGTCTGCTAGATCCTACATCATTTTTAAGTGCACTATTATTGCTAAGATTGTATTTTTTTCTTCTGTTCAAAATGACATTTCTCATCTTGTTACCATCTCTGAGTGTATAAGGCTCAAACAAAGAAGTCTTATGTTAAAGAATTAAACTTGTAGCTCTCATTATTTCTTAGACTTCAATACTAACCACACATCTGGAATGCAATAAAACATTGTTTTGACATTTATAAAATTACAAATGGCAAAATGTAAAAGAAGCGGTAAAAGTAGTAAGATAGTAAAGATAATTCCTAGAAAGAAACATATATATATATATATTTCTTTTATGTTGATTTTATTGTCTAAAACAAAGCTTTTTGTTTAACTGATAATAACCAAGGTGATGGATAATGCTATGGGGATAAAATTCAAATTATAAAGTATTTAAGTTATAAATTTAAACACGAGGTAATGATATCTACCAGCTTGTAAGTAACATGATTTGGAAAAGTAGCCTATGTTTTTCTGAACTATGTAATAAATATTTAATCAATTTTAAATGCTAAAATATATAGAGAGAGCTATTGAGCCTATTTTGAAGGGATTTTCTGCAAATCATCACACAGAAGAGTGACCAGCTCCTAGTATGTGTATCAAAAACAATCAAGTGTGTCACTTGAAAGACCCATTTCTTTTTTGTTGAAGTACACTGAGCAAACTGCCAGTTGCAATGCTGTTGTTCAGAATGCTAACATCTAAATCTGTTGAATCATGTAGTATGCAGGATAGAAAGGCAGAAAGTCTGAATTTAACATAGTCAATGTCAAAAGCATGGAAGATTAGAATCAGGAGGACCAAAGGAAAACATTCAAGATAAAGCACTGATTCTGAATACCATTGAAAGTTTTGGCAATGCAAGACCAAGGCTTGGATGTGCAAAAAGAAGCCACCAAAGGCATTAAAACAAGAATGCTTTGTAGGTTGATTTACAAAGGAACTCACTCTTATTTTGCTGCTTTGGGGGCTGTGGATTGGAAGGGAGAGGGTGTAGCAGTGGGAAGAAAAGAGGCTGTTGCAGTAATCCAGATGAAATGGATAATGGTCCTTCCATTCCACTGGGTATTCATTCTTATTTTCTTTTCCTAGTGCCTCCTCTTTACTCTGCCTTGCCTCTTAATTTTAGAGGATCTTAGGGTCAGAACCCTTCTCTTTTTTATCTATGCACACTGTTTTGGTGAACTCCTCAAGTCCTCAGGCTTTAACGATCAAATATTTTCTAGTAATTCCCAAATGTATACTTCCAACTCAAACTTTCACCCAAAGTACAGGCTCATATATATCCAAATGCCTACCTGATATTTTTGCCTGGAAATGTAACGAATGCCTCAAACTCAAAATGTTTAAATAAACTCCTGGACTCTTTTTCACATGATTTCAACTTACATCTCAATAGATGGTAACTCCAAATGTTCAGCTGCTCAGGTGAAACTGTGGAACCATTTTGATTCTTCTCTTCTTTTCTCAACCCATATTGAATTTATCAGAAAATCCTGTTGGTTCTACTTTAAAATATATCCAAAATACAAACATTTTTCACAACACTCACTGTTAACACTTTAGTCTGAGACACAATCATCTTCACCTAGATTACTGCAATACTTTCCTAACATGTCTCTCTGCTTTAGCCTTCTATAGCCTATTTCAACTTAGCAACTGGAGTGGTACTTTTAAACATATATTAGAGCATGTCACTATTCTGCTTAAAGCCTTCTAATAGCTGTCTAATTTAATCCAAGACAAAACAAAAGCTCTTTCAGTTGTTCACAAGATCCTCCTGTGTAATCTGATCTTACATTGAGCTGTGTACATGTCGAGATCAAATGCTACAAAGTTCCAACCCCCTGTGAATGTAGGTCAGGTCAACTTTAATATTGGTTAGTTTTAGTTATCTGATGCTACATAATAAATTATGCCAAAACTTAGCAGATTTAAACAACAATTTATTATCTTACAGTTTCTGTGGGTCAGAGATCTGGAGGCCGATTAGCTGGAACATTCTGGTTGAAAGTCTTTCCTGGAGTTGCTGTTAAACTGTCAAGTATGGTGGCAGTCTCATCTGAAGAGCCAACTAGGGAAGGATCCACTTCCAAGTTTATACATATCTTGATTGGGAGGCCTTAATTCCTCGCTGGACTTGGTCCAAGTCTTCAGTTCTTCACCACATGGGTCTTTTCATAGGCTTCCATAAGTGTCCCTGTGAGATGACATCTGGCTTCCAAAGAGCAAGTGATCAAAGAGAGAGGGAAAATGCAAGAGAACCCAAGACAGAAGCTTCAATTATTTTATAACTTTATCTTGGAAGTGACACAATATCACTTCTGTTGTATTCTATAGACTAGATGCAAATCGCTAAATCCAACTCACATTAAAGGGGAAAAGAAGTAAGCTCCATTTCTGAAAGGGAAGAGTACCAATTGGTCAATTATAGTCTCAACCTCAAGAAAATTACGATTGGGTTCCCTAGTGGGAGTATTCCCCTTTTTGGAAGCATGATTACTAGACTAAAAGAACTTAAATTAGTAGGGACAGGAAACCAAATTGTTACTGGAAAATTACTAAAGGTAACCATGAGAGGAGTCAGTCCCATTGTCATCGTTTGATTTTGAACCAATGAATACTCGCTGATTATGAAGATAGTGTTGGGTGGACACAGAATGCTTAACTGAAAGCCAGAAAATTGCCATGAAATGTTTACATTATGGGCTTGATGTTATTTGTTTCATCAAGCTGTAAAATTGATTTTGAGTAGCAGTACTCCTTCGTCAACTGGAAGTGGTACCCATAAGACCTGTTCAAACAGGTCTTCAAGGTACAAGTAAGTTGCATGAGAAAGTGGATGACTCAAATACCCTTGGTCTCTACTCCTGCTAAATACATTACCTTATCTCTCTCAGCCCTCTTCTGTTACCTCATGAGAACCAATGACTGAGGAAAGAACAACTTTGGCTTGGTTTAGAGATGATTCCACACAATATAATAAAACATCCAAAAGTGAAAAACCACAGGACTACAGTCCCCCTCTGAGTTGGTCTTGAAGGATGGAATGGAAGGGAAAACTTCACTAGAAAAAACTTTGAGCAGAGCATCTGGTTGCTTATTTCACTGGCCAGATGTGAGTCCACACTGTCTTAGGGGTTGTGGTTAATGATATTGCTGAATAGTTTAGAACATGGAGGGAACATTATTGTAAAATTAGTTACAAGGAGACATAGGGACTAGACATGCAGTTAAACTTCTCAGAGTGTTCACAGAATTTTATGTCCCTTATGAATATCACTAAAGGGTGACCTCAGCAACAAAAGGTTTAAATCAAGTGGCAAGAATGGTTAATTCTATGAACATCAATTAGCCAATTTCCCCAGCTACTCTTGTCATTGGTCAACAGACTCATGAATGAAACAGCCAGAATGGCAGGGATGGAGGTTATATATAGTCTCAGCAACCTAGACTTTCACTCAAAGAGGCTGGTCTAGTGACAGCCACTACTGAATACCCAATGTGCTAGAAGCAAAAACTATCACTGCATTCCCAATATGGCACCATTTCCCAAATGGATCAGACAGCTACCTAAAGGCAGGATGATTAAAATGGATCATTTTCATGATGGAGGAGAAAATACTTTTTTTCTTAGTAGAACAAACACTTACCTAGGATCTGGATTATCTTCCCTGACTACAATGCCTTCTATGCATGGGCTTACAGAATGTCTTAACCACCATCATGGTATTTCACGAAACACGGTTTCTAACCGAAGGATTAATTTCACAGTAAGTGAAGTGTTTGCACTGGGCCCATACTCATGGAATTCATTGGTCTTACCATGCCTCACCATCCTGAAGCAGCTGGATTGATAAAATGGTGGATGGCCTTTTGAAAACTCAGTTATAATACCAATTGGGTGGCAACACCTTACAGAGCTAAAGCAATGTTTTTTTAGGATGTGGTTTGTGTATGGTGTAAGCAAGCATTGAATATATGATTTTTCCCCTAGCCAGCATTCATGGATTCTGGAATCAAAGTTTAGAAATAAGACTGACTCTTCTCACTATTACTGCTAGAAATTCACTAGCAACAGTTTCTGTCCCTATTACTTTAGAATCTGATGGTCTAGAAGTCTTCGTTCTAAAGGGAGGAATGCTTCCATTAGGGGACACAACACTGAATTCGTTGAACTAGAAGCTGAAACCACCAACTCTTCACTATGGATTCATTATGCCACTGAATCAAAGACATAAAAAGACGTTTTACTGTACTGCCTGAGAATACTAATCCTGAATTTTACGGAAAATTTAGAGAAAATAGAGGTATGTTTGAAATAAAGGAGATACTTCCTGGGGATACTAATCCTGAATTTTATGGGAAATTTAGAGAAAGGTGAGGTATGTTTGACATAATGGAACTACTTCTTGGTACTTCCCATGCCTCATACTTATAGTCAATGGAAAATGACACCCCCATTTGGGCAGGACTGATAATGACTCAGACCACTAAGGAATAAAAATGCAGGTCACCTCACCAGGTATAAAACCATGATAAGCTAGAATGTCTCCTAAGGGCAGAAGAAAAATGGATTGGGTAGTTTATTCTGTACTGCTGACCCTTATGTGAGTATTCATAGCTTCAGAATGAGACAGTGTGTCTCTCCACCAGGACCCAGTAGTACATGAGTCATCATTGCTGAAAACACATTCCTAAATAATTCCAAGAAATATATGATACAGACATCCTTGAAGATTTAAGATTATCTGATGTCATCTGCTATATATAAAGTGCATCCACCTCTGTGAGGCTAGTGGCAACATCCAATCTAATAAGCATTTCATGATCTGAAATGTAGTATTTGTTTAAATATTTGTTTGATGTTTCCTAAGTTTTTAAGTATTTTGGTCCTCGTTTAAATTGTTTTCCTCTCTAGAAACTATAAGAAAGACAGACAGATTTGGTAGACTAGATAGATAGATAGATAGATAGATAAGATAAGATAGATAATTTCCCAATAAAGCTTACAGCTTTCTAAGTCCTGTGGAGGCAAGGGAGTGATTTCTATCAGCTATAAGTATACTAGATCTAGAATATTTTACATGTACCTTATTCACTCTCTTTCAATGTACACAGTGTACTTATTGTATACTGTACAGACTTCCTAGGGATTTTTTAGTTTTGTTTGAGCTTTGCAGTTTATGGGGTTAATTTTTCAGCCAGAATTATCAAGACGGTTTATTTCTATATCCAGAGTCTACCGTATTTTTATTGATCCCTGGAAGTGGGATATTATGACAATATGCTATGGCTGATCAGAGCCCCGTGTCTTTTAAGATTTAACACATAATGTTACGGCAGCTACAAAGAATGAGTTAATACGCCCTTGAGGTAATAACATGAATGTGTATTCAGTATCTTCTCGGTTAACTCATTTTGTTCCTGGCTCATTACATTCGTATTTATCAGGATAGAGAAGGACGCACTGGCTCACTCAATTACTCTGTAGTACTCCTGGGTGTAGTGATATCTAAGATGGTGACCTCAGCAAGGGCAGCCTTGGTTAATTTCCTGTTTTATCTGTTTCCACATTCAGGGAATTTGCCTACGGATCAAAGATTCCTTCACTTGGGCCCCTCCTTTTTGATTATATATTTGCAAGCACAGTTTCTAAGCACAGTTTTCAATTTTTCCCATTAGTTGTGTTTCCTCGTCTTTCCTTGTTCAATCCTCTTAGCCTGATACTGTCTCTGGGGGTAGTTGTCACTCTGCCTTTTTAAATTCCTTCTGTCTTCAGACAATCCAGCTGCTTGAATTATCCAGCAAGGCCTTAGGATTGTTGCCATTAGTGGATGCTTGACATTAGGCCACTCTAGGATTCACAACCACATATTTATGCTTTTTAGTATGAGGCCTCTTACATCAATTTTTAAAACACATTTTTGTCAATGTCTCATTTCTGACAGTATGTGAGTGAGATTCACATATGACTGTGTGAATATTGAAAATAATGTACATTATAACACACAAATCTCACTTAACTTACATCAGTATGTTTGCAATATGTTCAAAGGAACCAGGTTTAAACAAGGATGCAACATTGGCTAACAGAGCTTAGTGAATACAATTTTTGAGTCTCCCCCATTTTCCTCAAAGGAAAGTGTTTTTAAGCCACTGTGTTATTCTATTTTGCACTGCTGTAATGAAATACCTGAGGCTGCATAATTTATAAAGAAAAGAGGTTTATTTTGGCTCAAGATTCTGCAGACAGTGCATAGTATCAGTGCCAGCATCTGCTTCTGCTGAGACTTCAGGAAACCTATAATCCTGGCAGAAGGTGAAGGGGGAGCAATCAGGTCACATGGCAAGAGAGTCAGGAGATGCCAGGCTCTTTTTAACAATTAGACCTTGTGTGAACTAATACAGCAAAAACTCACTCAAGGGGATGGTACCAAGCCATTCATGAGAGGTCTGCCCTCATGAGCAAGACACCTCCCACTAGATCCCATGTCCAACATTGGGGATCACATTTCAACATGAGATTTGAAGGAGACAAAAGTTCAAACCCTATCATGCACCCATATCATTCATAAATTCCAGTATATTCAATTACCTTGTATAGTTGTACATACTGCTTTTGTTGAGCCATACCTCCTAGGTCTAACTTCCTGGTTCTGGGTAATTTTTTTTTTTCTTGATTGTTAGTATCATATTGCTGATTATCTATAAGTCATGTATCAGTTTCTGGATATCACAAATAGCTTCTAGGTTGAACTATGAAATAATGGTGATCTTTGGACAGTCATCTGTCTACTGAGCCTGGGACAAAGTGTAGCTTCCCTGGTTGAAGAGGATGAATTCATGTATACATTAATGTTCACATACTGATTTGATTATAATCATATATATATATTTAGACTTAGTCTCTGTTTATAGATAGATTGATATCACCAAAATATTAATAGAGTTTATTTTGGGAATATTAGATAGAGTTCTTTTCTTTCCTAAAGAAAAATATTTGTGTCACATTTTTGTTTTCATTCAACAAATAGGTAATGAAATGAGCGGAAGGTAATGAGTGCCTTCTAAGCACCAAGCACTGTGTTAGACGTAGTAGAGATGTGAGGGGCAGGGAAATGATGGATGAGATAGCTCCTGTCCATCTTCATGAACCTTAGTTTAGCTGGGAAGAATAGAAGCAAATGTGCATGCTAGGGTGAAGTATGACTAATAATGATTACAAAGTTTCAGCTTTGTGCCACCAAGAGCACATCTGTAACCACAACTTCCTGTCTCCCTTGGAAATAGTAATCTCATAGAAATGTTTTCTATGCTTATGTTTTCAAGATGTATAAAAATAGGACATATTTGAGATAATACTAAAGAAATCAGGATGGTTTAATGGATTAGACATCAGGAGACCTGTGTTCCAGGAAAAGTTTTCTCTTTTAATGTCATTCAGCTATTTAAAAAAATCTTTAAAATGATAAAACTTGGTCTTAACTCTTTGAAATTTCCTTCCTAATAAAACTGTGTGGCTATAGAAGCATGAAGAAATGAATTAACAATGAATTGAATTGATATTACACTAGTTTTCTATTGCTGCCATAACAAATTATCACAGCTTTAGTGACTTCAAACAGAACAAATATATTTTCTATTTCTCCAAGACGGAATTCTAACATAGGTCCCACTGGGCTAAAATCAAGGTATTAGCTGAGCTAAATTCCTTTTTAAAAGCTCTAGGGGATAATCTGCCTGTTCTAGGGGATTTCTTTGCCTGTTCCAGCTCTTAGAGGTCTCTCTCTGGTCTTTGCACATTATTCCCTACATTTCAGAACCAGCAATGAGATACCCAATCCTTCTCATCCTGACGTCGCTCTGACCACAGCTGAAGAGTCCTTCACTTTTAAGGACTTCTGTGATTAGACTGGGCCCATCCAGATAATCCAGGATGATCTCAGTATCTCAAGGTCCTTAACCTTAGCATGTCTGCAAAGTTTCTTTTGCTCTCTAAGGTAACACTGATAGGCTCTAAGAATTTGGCTGTGGACATCTTTGGGGGCCATTACTTCTCCTTTCAGACATTTTTTTATTTTTATTTTTTGAGACAGGGTCTCACTCTGTCACCCAGGTTGGAGTGCAGTGGCATGATCCTGGCTCACTGCAACTTCCACCTCCCAGGTTCAAATGATTCTCCTTCCTCAGCCTCCCAAGTAGCTGGGATTACAGATGCACACCACCATACCTGGCTAATTTTTGTGTGTTTAGTAGAGATGGGGTTTCGCCATGTTGGCCAGGCTGGTCTCCAACTCCTGATCTCATGTGATCCACCCACCTCAGACTCCCAAAGTGCTGGGATGAGTCACCGTGCCCGGCTGCCTCCCAGACATTTTTAAACAATAAATTTTTAGATCAATTCATCATTGCATACAGAAATGCAGGGATATTTTAAACCAACTTTTCACAGGATCTATAGTACCTATGATAGGCTAATAATAGCTACCCAAATACATCCACACCCTAATGTCAACTCCAATATGGGTATGTACTGCACGTGTTATTGACAATAAATTAGTATCACATGCCCAAACATCTATTCCTTTTTTTCTTTTTTTTCCAACTGTTATTCAGGAGTACATGTGAAGGTTTCTTACATAGGTGAGAATTTGTGTCACAGGGGTTTGTTGTACAGATTATTTCATCAACCAGATATTAATCCCAGTACCCAATAGTTATCTTTTCTGTTCCTCTCCCTCTTCCCTCCCTCCACCCTCAGGTAGACCTTAGTGTCTGCTATTTCCTTTGTGTTCATGAATTTTCATCATTTAGCTGCCCTTATAAGTGAGAACATGTGGTATTTTTACTTTGCTAAGGATAATAGTTCTAACCCCATAGATACTCCTGCAAAAGACATGATCTTGTTCTTTTTTATGGCTGCGTAGTATTCCATGCTGTATATTACCATATTTTTAAAATCCAATCTGTAATTGATGGGAGTTTAGGTTCATTCCATGTTTTTGCTATTGTAAATAGTGCTGCAATAAACATTTGCCTGCATGTGTCTTTATGGCAGAATAATTTATATTCCACTGGGTATATATCCAGTAATGGGATTACTGGGTTGAATGGTAGTTCTGGTTTTAGCTCTTTGAGGAATCTCTATGCTCCTTTTCACAGTCGTTGAACTAATTTACACTCCTACAGTGTATAAGCCTTCCCTTTTCTCTACAACCTCACCAGTATCTGTTCTTTTTTGACGTTTTAGCAATAGCCATTCTGACTAGTGTAAGATAGTATCTCATTTTGGTTTTGATTTGCATTTCTCTAATGATCAGCGATATTGAGCTTTCTTTCAGATGCTTGTTGGCTGCTTGTATGTCTTCTTTTGACAAGCATCTGTTCACGTCCTTTGCTCATTTTTTAGTGGGGCTGTTTTTTTCTTGTAAATTTAAGTTCCTTTTAGATGCTACATATTATACCTTTGTCAGGTGCATAGTTTGCAAATTTTTTCTCCCATTCTGTAGGTTATCTGTTTACTCTGTTGAGAGTTTATTTTGCTATGCAGAAACTCTTAAGCTTAATTAGATCCCACTTTTCTTTTTGTGCTTTTGCTGTGATTACTTTTGGTGTCTTTGTCACAAAATCTTTGCCTGTTTCTCTGTCCAGGATAGTATTGCTTATGCTGTCTCCCAGGGTTTGTGTGGTTTTAGGTTTTACATTTAAGTCTTTAATTCATCTTGAGGATTTTTTTTCTTGTATATGGTGTAAGGAAGGGGTCCAGCTTCAATCTTCTGCATATGGCTAGCCAGTTCTCCCAACACTATTTATTGAAGGGAGGCTTTTCCCCATTGCTTGCTTTTGTTAGTTTTGTTGAAGATCAGATCACAGGTGTGTGACCTTATTTCTGATATCTCTATTCTGTTCCATTTGTCTATGTGCCTATTTTTTGTACCAGTACCATCCCATTTTGGTTACGTAGAGTTTGAAGTTGGTAGCACGATGCCTCCAGCTTTGTTCTTTGTGCTTAGGATTGCCTTGGCCCTTCAGGCCCTTTTTTGGTTTCATATGAATTTTAAAATATTTTTTCTAGTTCTCTGAAGAATGTCATTGGTAGTTTGATATGAATAGCATTGAATCTGTAAATTGCTTTGGGTAGTATAGCCATTTTAATGATATTGATTTTTTTCTATCCATGAGCATGGGATGTTTATCCATTTGTTTGTGTCTTCTCTGATTTCCTTGAGCAGTGTTCTGTAATTATCATTGTAGAGATTTTTCACCTCACTGGTTAGCTGTGTTCCTAGGTATTTTATTATTTTTGTGGCAATTGTGAATTCTGATTTGGCTCTCAGGTTGACTGACTGTTGTGGGTGTACAGAAATGTTGGTGATTTTTGTACATTGATTTTGTATCCTGAGACTTTGTTGAAGTTGTTTATCAGATCTAGGAGTTACTGGGAACAGGCCATGGGATTTTCTGGGTATTAAATCATATTATTTGCAAACAGAAATAGTTTGACTTCCTTTCTTCCTATTTTAATATCCTTTTTTTCTCTTGACTTGTTGCTCTGGCTAAGATTTCCAATAATATCTTGAATAGGAGTGGTGAAAGTAGGCATCCTTGTCTTGTTCCACTTCTTATGGGTATTGCTTTAAACTCTTTCCCACGCAGCATGATGTAGGCCGTGGATCTGTCATACCTAACTCTAATTATTATTATTATTATTTTTTAATTTATTTTTTGAGATGGAGTCTTGCTCTGTCACCCAGGCTGGAGTGCAATGGCATGATCTCGGCTCACTACAAGCTCCGCCTCCTGGGTTCACGCCATTCTTCTGCCTCAGCCTCCCAAGTAGCTGGGACTACAGGTGTCTGCCATCACACCCAGATAATTTTTTGTATTTTCATAGAGAGAGGGTTTCGCCATGTTAGCCAGGATGGTCTCGATCTCATGACCTCGTGATCTGCTCACCTCGGCCTCCTAAAGTGTTGGGATTACAGGCATGAGTCACCACACCCCAGCCAATCATGGTGAATTAACTTTTTAATGCACTGCTGGACTTGGTTTGCAAGTATTTTGTTGAGGATCTTTGCATCAATGTTCATCAAGGATTATTGCAGGAAGTCAGGGACCCTGAACGGTGGGACCAGCTAAAGCCATGGCAGAACAACATAAATTGTGAAGATTTCATGGACATTTATTAGTTCCCCAAGTTACTACTTTTATAATTTCTTACGCCTGTCTTTACTGCAATCTCTGAACATAAATTGTGAAGATTTCAATGGACACTTATCACTTCCTCAATCAATATTCTTGTGATTTCCTATGCCTGTCTTTAATCTTTTAATCCCATCATCTTCATAAGCTGAGGATGAATGTCATCTCAGGACCCTGTGACGATTGCGTTAACTGCACAAATTGTTTAACCAATATGAAATCTGGGCACCTTGAAAAAAGAACAGGATAACAGCGATATTCAGGGACCCAGGGAGATAACCTTAAAGTCTGGCTGCCTGTGGGCCTGATGGAACAGAGCCATATTTCTCTTCTTTCAAAAGCAAATAGGAGAAATATCACTGAATTCTTTTTCTCAGCAAGGAACATTCCTGAGAAAGAGAATGCGTTCCCAAGGGGAGGTCTCTGAAAAGGCTGCTTTGGGAACATCTGTCTTTTACAATTGTAGATAAGGGATGAAATATGCGGTCTCCCATAGTGCTCCCAGGCTTATTAGGATGAGGAAATTCCTGCCTAATAAATTTGGTCTGCTCTCAAACCCTGTCTCCTGGTAAGAAGTTATCAATGACAATGCATGCCTGAAACTTCATTAGCAATTTAAATTTTGCCCGGGTCCTGTGATCTCACCCTGCCTCCATTTACCTTGTGATATTTTATCTGAAGTATGCTTATTCTGAAGCACGTGACCTCTGTGACCCACACCCTATTTGTACACTCCCTCCCCTTTTGAAAATCACTAATAAAAACTTGTTGGTTTTGCGGCTTGGGGGGCATCAAGGAACCTGCTGACATGTGATGTCTCCCCTGGACACCCAGCTTTAAAATTTCCCTCTTTTGTACTCTTTCCCTTTATTTCTCTGACCAGCTAACACTTAGGGAAAATAGGAAAGAACCCCCCGAAGAATTATCAGGGGTGGGTTCTCCCAATAAAGGATGTTGGCCTGAAGTTTTGTTTTTGTTTTTTCTATGCCAGCTTTTGGTGTCAGGATGATGTTGGCCTCATAGAATGAGTTGAGGAGAAGTCACTACTTCTCAAATTCTTGGAATAGAATTTGGCTGTGAATCCATCAGGTCCTGGGTTTGTTTGATTTTTGTTTTTTTTGTTTTTGTTTTTTGGTTGCTAGGCTATTTGTTAGTGATTCAATTTTGGAGCTCATTATGGGTCTGTTCATGGAATCAATTTCTTCTTAGTTTAGTTTTGGGAAGGTGTGTTTGTTTAGGAATTTCTGTCTCTTCTAGGTTTTCTAGTTTGTGTGCATGGAGGTGTCTATAGTAGTTTCTGATGGTTATTGGTTATTTTTAATTCTATGGGGTCACAATTTCTAATTGTGTTTATTTTTATATTCTCTTTTTTCTTTACTAGTCTAGCTAGTTGCCTGCCATTAATTTTTTCAAAAAACTAATTTCTGGATTCATTGATCTTTTGAATTATTTTTCATGTCTCAATTTCCTTCAGTTCAGCCCCAATTTTGGTTATTTTTGTCTTCTTATAGCTTTGGGATTGATTTGTTCTTTCATCTCTAATTTTTTCAATTGTGATGTTAAATTGTTAAATTGAGATCTTTCTAATTTTTTGATGTGGATATTTAGTGCTACTAATTTCCCTCTTAATGCTGCCTTAGTTGTGTCCCAGAGATTCTGGTACATTGTTTCTTTGTTCTCATTCATTTTGAAGACCTTGATTTTTGCCTTAATTTTATTATTTACCCAAAAGTCATTCAGTAGCGTGTTTAATTTCCATGTAATTGAATGGTTTTGAGTGATTTTCTTAGTCTTGACTTCTGTTTTCATTGCTCTCTGATCCAAGAGTGTATTTGGTATGATTTTGGTTCTTTGGCTTTTGATGAGGATTCTTTTATGTCCAAATATGTGGTCAATTTTAGAGCATGTGCCGTGTGGCAATGAAAAGAATGTATATTCTCTTGTTGGGTGTGGAGAGTTCTGTAAAGGTCTTTCAGATCCATTTGGTCCAATGTTGAGTTCAGCTCCTGAATATCACTCTTAATTTTCTTCCAGACATCTGTTTCTAATAGGAGTCTAATATGATCATGTCTAAACAGAAGCAAGTGAAAAATGAATAGTAATATTCAACAATTTTTAACTTAGTATTAGAATGATCTATTTAGTTTGGCTATATGTAATAGTAACCCAGACAGTTGCCAAATGTATCACTTCATTTTAATTAGGAAACTATTATATACTTTTTAGAATTCTAAGGTGTCATATAATAGTTTAAGTTTATAGACTTGTCTCCACATATGAGCACATTTAAACACTCTGGGCCATATGAACACATAACATTTATCAAATTTCAGAGTTGTTAACTGCTATAAGAGTGGCATCTCAAAGTTTTGGTTTGAGGAGTGATAAGGATATTAATTGTTTCCCTTATAAAACTGAAAGCTAAGTTGATTGGAATGCAACTAATTGGGAGTAAGCGATATTTCAGCCTCAACTGCACTGACATATTTGTGTTCTAAATAGTTGATATATGAAAGAAAAACATTCTAATTCTTTATAAATTGTATGATCAAATAAAAATACATGGAGGACAAGGTTTTAAATAAAGGGCAATGTTTGATTTTTTAATTAATATTTACCTAAAATCATTTAGTCTGGGTTGTATTAATTTTTTTCAGCTTTTGACAGAATTAATGGCCTATATAAATTAGCCACTTTCCCTTAATTATCTAAATCTTGAGGTATGTGGTACTTTTTTGTTTTTTAAAATAAAGCATTTAAACTTAAATCTGAAAATTAACTTGTCTTGAAATGAAATTTAAATCAAATCAGCAAATATTTATTGAAGCCTCACTACAAAGCAAAGATGCTTACTTAATAGTTAATCTTAAAAGAATCACTTTATAGGGTTTTACATTTGGAATCCATAATTAAGTATATGCATGTGCTATATTTTATTAATAATAAAATGCTTTATCACTTTATAATCATCTCCATTTCACAACATGAATGGAAAAGCCATGGTGATAGTTGAACATAAAGAATAATTTGGTTGACTTGATGCAGAGTTATCTGTAATTTCTAAGGATAAATAGATGCCTTATGAGAGGTCAATTTCAGTAAGCAACCTACAGATGACTGACCTAAATCTTTGTTTTTTGGATCCTAATGACTCACAGAAAAATGTTGTCTTTAGGCCCTGCTTATTACATAATGTGAGGAAAGCAGAACAAATTCCTTTCATCTTCTCTTCTCTACCTAAGCCTGTTTCCTAGTACAGTTCCGTATCTTGTATATTTTGGTCAGAAACAAAATATTGATGGGAAATAAAATCTGTTTTTTTTTAACAAGAAACATGGCCATTAAATGATCCTCCACTTGCTTTCCAGTTCATGGTAAGCCTACTTTGTTCTGGAAAAGGTAAGGTTCGGGTGCAAAACCACTACCCCTTGAAATTCTGCTATGGCTTGAATGTTTCTCTAAAACACATGTTAAAATGTAATTGCCACTATGATGGTATTAAGAGCTAGGACCATTAAGAGGTGATTCGACCATGAGGGCTCTGCCCTCATGAGAGGATTAACGTTATTGTGAGAGCTGACTTATTATCCCAAGAGTGGGTTGTTATAGAAGCAAATTCAGCCCTCTCTATCTCTCACTCCTGGCTTTTGTTGTTCTTCTGCCTTCTATCATAGGATGAGCAGCATGAAGACCCTCACCAGATGCTAGTGCCATGCTCTTGTACTTCCAGCTTCCAGAAAGCTTAGCCAAATAATTTTTTTTTTCTGCATAAGTTACCCAGTCTGTGGTATTCTGTTATGGAAACACAAAAGGGATTAAGACAAAGCCTCACCAGGCTGTGACCACTGCCACTTAGTTTCTTAAGATTCCTACATTGGAAATTATCTCTTAAAAGTTTTCAATTCAATGTTTATAAGGTTGCAAATTAAGAAAAGGAGACTTGGCCATGTACAAGGAAATTGGAACTATGATTATTCCTAATATTGAGACTGCACTAATCTATCGTCCTAGGAATTAAAAATAAGTGGGCACAATAAAACATAAAACATTGTTGTTTGTTATTGGATTTAATTTTTCTTTTGGGCCCATAAATCAGTTGCCCTGAGATTCGTAGTTTAATTCTAAAAGTAGTAATTGTTTAATTGGGGAGTCCTTCTGAAGATAATTGTTGAGGTCTATGAGTGAATAGAGAAAAACTTCCTTTCTTCTGAAGCTGACTTCTGTCCTTTCTGAAGAGTCTTCTAAAATAAAGAATAGGCTTTAAGAACATTGTAAAAGTCTATTTTAAACTGACTAATTGTGTTTGCAAATTATTTTAAAGGGATTATTTTCTAGTCAAGAAAAAATACATAAAAACCTTTGGAATATAGCTTTTTATTGATTTTTCAAAGATAGTTTGGGAAGCTCTTTAACCAAAAACTAATATATATTATTTAGGCATGAGACAAATACTATATTAGGAACAGTACTTTGGCATGAGACTAATTGTAAAAGTTGAGAATCCTTTAGCCAGCAAAAAAGACATTACAAAGTATAGCTAAATGATATATTTATAATTAAGAAATGTACTTTATATAAAAATTTACAACTTTACCATTCTTGATATTTTGAAACCCAAGCTTGTAATACTTCAGTAAAAACACAGGTAATTGTAATCTAAACATCTACTCTTTTTCAGTTGAATATGTTCAACTCTAACTCTGGGTTCTCTTTCTTTCCCTCTCTCTTTCTCTCCTCCGTCCCCCCACCCCCCACACACACATGTGAAAAGGTGGTGTTACTGGTACCAAGCAATATATATATGTGTGTGTGTGTGTGTGTGTGTGTGTGTATAAAATAAAATTTATTTTGATATCCTAGCACAATACTTAAGCATGAGACGTATGCATTGTGTTATTCACATATGGATTATGTTACTCTACATACTAAAATATGTCAATAATCCTGAATTGATTAATGCAGAGGTTTTCTACTATATTCAAACTAAGAGAAGTGGAAGATGTGTGGCTCAGGTCCCACACTGGTGCTGGGCCTATTTGTCCCTGGAACCATTCCTCATGCTTCTGCTTTCCTAGCTTCTACCATATAGAAAGTATCTTTTAGTCTCCAAAGTCAGCTGCCTTCTGGAAGTGTTTAGCCTGTGGGAAGCCCTGGCAGGTTCTCCTGGCATGGACAGTGTCTCCTGCAAATAATATATTTGTTTTGTAGTTCCAGATCCTGCAGAACAGGTCCATCTGGTTTCAGATTCCCCTTGTAGTGCTGGTTCTTCAGAGCCAGTAACACCACCTTTTTCCTTTTTCCTGCAGCCCTTTGTTCTAGAGGTGGTAATAGCATCCATATGGCTTCCAGGTGCCTCGCCATTCCTCTTTGATTCTCAGATTTCCATCACCTGTGAACCAAATCCCCAAACCATGTTCACTCTTTCATGAGGACTTGCAGTGGGTTCAGTTTTCTGCTTAAATTGATGATACAGGATCCCCACATTTTCGGTGACTAGAGTTGTTCCTTGCTTTAT
This sequence comes from Theropithecus gelada, assembly GCF_003255815.1. Taxonomy (NCBI): domain Eukaryota; kingdom Metazoa; phylum Chordata; class Mammalia; order Primates; family Cercopithecidae; genus Theropithecus; species Theropithecus gelada. Next base: position 11,489,142 of record NC_037669.1, on the reverse strand, counting down.
ACATTATCATTCTGGATTTCTTAAGGCTCCTTTAGATGAAAAGAAGGTCTGAATGCACATAAAAGGCTTGAACCTCTCATTCTAAGTGTAAACTTCAAAGTATCCAATAGTTTAGCACCTTTCTGTCTCTGTTCCCAGTCTGATTTGCCACTCTCATTCCCAGTTTCTGCACAAACTCCGGGAATTCTAGTCATATACCTTCCGTTAATCATACGTTTGGTGATGCTATTGCCTATTCCTGAATACATTTCCTTCTCAACCACTAATGATGAAATCCTACCCAAACTTCACGGGCCCAGAATAAATATAGTTTGTCCTCAAATTTTATATGTGCAAATGTGTCTGCTCACTAAAATTCATTCGTAATTCCAAAATAAATACGTAGGGCACTGCCACAGTAGTTTGCAGACATGGACAGAATGGTGAAAAATTTGAGACTCCAGATGTCAATGTTCTCAGCTGAGGTACAACAAGGCAGTTTGCTGCCTTCTTATTTTAGCTCTCATTCCCTGAGCAGATGCCTTTTTCTCAGTCTATTTAATACCATGGTTGTTTTTTTTTTTTTTTTTTCGTTTTTGTTCCTTTGGTTGGCGATTTCACTGTTTAAAATGAACTTCATGCATAGGGTTTAAGTGTTGTCTGGTGTTCCTCAGTGTAAGAAGGCCGAGATGTGCCTCACAGAGAAAATAGGTCTGTTATACTAGCTTTGTTTAGGCATGAGTTGTAGTGCTGTTGGCCAAGACTTCAATATTAATGAATTAACAATGTACATTAAATAAGATGTTTCTAAACAGAAATACCTATAAAACAAAGTTATTTATGAATCAGTTGGAAAAAATGTTACCAGATGCTTGCAGCAACTAGTCCTGTATTCTTCAAGAAGTAACAGTTAATTGTTTGCAATTTCAGTATTCATAGTGACTTTATAGAACACAATTAACGCAAAAAAAAAAAAAAGGAGAGAGAATTTACATACATACTACCCTTTCTAGGAAGCTTCCTCTGATCTCCCCTTCTTCTAATTTCCCTCCCTTTAATTTCTCATAATCTTTTATCTGAATCTCTTTCCCTTTCCTAAGTCATACTTAAATGTTCAGGATCAGTAATAGACATTTCTATTAACAGAGTTTTGGGGAAAAGCAAATTCAGAGATGCAAACCAAGCCAAGAGTAAGTGGGTAGCTAAAGTCAGTAAACCAGAGAAGGAATGACAAGTAGTGTGTCAACCCATAGAGCCACAGTGTAATTTTGAAAGCCTACATTTACAGCCTAAAATGATGAAAGCTCAGAGCAAAGAGTAAGAAACTGGATTCTGGGAAATGCCTCCAACTGGCATTATTGTCTATGGCTGCCTTTTATGTATTCACTATGACATGGTTTTGAGGAAGACTGGCTGCATTTATTGTGTCAGAAATTAGGCAGACACCTATCATCACTTTGTGTCTTCTACTATGATTATTTATGGCCATGTCATAGTCTAACTGGACTGTAAGCTCAGGATCTGAGCATGATTCTTTTTTGTTCATGTCTAACAATCTCCTGACATAATCTATATAAATACTTTTTGAAAAAATACATGCAAGAATCAGTTCTGTTATATAATCCATTAGTATAAAAACTGTAACTTTAGTAGTGAAAATTTGATTCTCTAGGAGAACTTTTTATTGCTAACGTTCAGTTATATGGCTTGCCTCAGACAGTGCTGCATACTGTAACAAATTACCACACACTGGGGGGCTGATAAACAATGGAAATTTATTTCTCACAGTGTGGAGGATGGAGTGAGTGCGAGTATGGTCAGATTCTGGTGGTGAGGGCCCTTTTTTTGAGTTGTAGATTATCTGCTTCTGGTTATAGCCTCACACAGTAGGGAAAAGGGACAAGAGAACTCTCTAGTATTCCTCTTATAAGGACATTAATTTCATTCATGACCTAACTGCCTCCCCAAACACCACCTGTTAATGCCGTCACATTGAGAGTTAGGAATTGAACATACGAATTTTAGGGAGAAACAAACATTCAGTCCATTGCACGACTCATGGTTATTTTCCTTTTAATTTTTCAAAAACTAGATAAGCTCCTTGTGGAATTAGATATAAATCAATGGTAATACTCCTAGTACCAGTATTAAATTACTTACAGTTCTTTTGTTAACAGTGTTAACATTATTTTTGCAAGAAGTTCAGTAAGTAAAAACATTAAATTAGCTATTTTTAGTAGGTCATGCTTGCATAGAATCTATGAGCTTAATATTTATGAAATGGACTTCAAATAACTGGCATGTTTTAAAGGAAATAACACTCTGTCAGCCAGTACCAGAAATTTGTATTCATGTCTAGAATATTTTCTCAAGTTTTTAATCTTTGGACAAAATATTAAGCATAGATGGAATTTTAATCCAATAGTGACGATTGCTAAAAGGATTATTGCACTTGCTCTTTGTGGTTGCACATGCCTCACGTAACAGAACGCTGACGTAGAACTAATCTAAGTCTGCTCTTCGTAATTTAAAAAAAATTATAAAGAACCTTTACTAAATGTTTAGTCAACAAATCATTTATTATCTCACAGAAGTTTCTTGGGAAAAGGGTACATCAAATTGATTTGAAAACAAAAATCTCCAAATAGATGTATGGCATCGACATAGCCTAATATGTTCTCATTCATTCTTTACTTTGAATAATTGGCTCCTAATATTATATGCCTCCTTCTACTCATTTCTTTTCTAAATGATTAGTAAAAACTAGTTTTGTTATTAACCATCTTATAAATCAATATATTTATATCTAGCCACCATTTTCTTAGTCTAAATTTGTGGCTTCTCACAGTAGAAAAGCTCTAAACCATGCTCAGAAAATTTTATTCTAGCATTTTCTTGATTTCAAAAATTATGATTGAATCTTTTTCTCAATTTCAACTTCAATGAGCCCTTTCCATAAAATTGTTCTGCTTAATAGCATAGAAAAAAAAGCTTGATCACGGATATCTGTTGATGTTCATTCACTGAAAACCTACACTGTGTCTTATTGCTACTTAAGTTTGTTGAGGAATGAAATTTATTGCAAGGTGATGATCTGGAGAGATGATGGAACTAGACATAGTTATTTCCCATTACAGAATAGCAGGATATGAATTTATTTGGCACTTAATCAGGACAAACTGTATATAGTTTTACTTCCACAACAAACATTTTTTAGCAATTTTAACTATATTCTCCTCCATTGAACAATATTGTCAAATATTCTACTGAACCATAATTTTTAATTCTTTGAATAAGTCTAAATGTTCTGAAAAAAGGCTTTTATTCACTGCAAAGTATGGATATGATTATTAAGTAACTTAGAAGTCCAAAACTGATTTTATGATGAATTCAACTATCATTACTCCTAAATTCTCACACATACACACACACACACACACACACACACTCCACATTTGGGCTCTTTGTTATTAAACTCTCTTCAGTGATTCTAGCAAACAATATTTTTTGTGGGACACGAAGGTAGCAATGACATACCTCCCTGATATGGTTTGGTTATGTCACCACCAAAATCTTATCTTGAATTGTAGCTCCCATAATCCCCACATGTCGTAGGAGGAGCGCAGTGAGAGGTAATTGAATCATGGCCACAGGTTTATCCTGGCTGAGAGTGAGTAAGTCTCATGAGCTCTGACAGTTTCATAAAGGGCAGTTCCCCTGCACATTTTCTTGCCAGCCACCATGTAAGATGTGCCTCTTCTCCTCCTTTGTCTTCCACCATAATTGTGAGGCCTCCCCAGCCATGTGGAACTGTGAGTCCATTAAACCTCTTTTTCTTTATAAATTACCCAGTCTCGGGTATTTCTTCATAGCAGTATGAAAATGGACTAATGCACCCACTCCTCCCCACTTCCTACCCAACAACTTAGAAATAAGGGGAATATAGCTGTCTTGAGAAGTCAACAGCAGAATCTTCAACTTATAATAACAGAAGACTCAAGCCATGGAATCATAAAATTTATTTAACCCTAGATCAGTCAATGATGTGCTTGTTAAAAGAAAGGGTGACCAACAAAAATGTAAAGTCAGTAAGATAAAATGTGATGATGTAGATCAGGCACAGCCAAGGTGGTGCTGATGCTGAGCCTGCAGAGACACAAAAATTCTAATCATAAGAGAGGACTTTACTAGAGAGGAACAAGGATATTTCATCAGATTTCACCCTGGCATTGATAAATTGCCCACAGGTCAATCTATTTACCTTTGCTTTAATTCTATGAATTCTGTGCTTACTAGGCCTAAGTAAACTTCTGATTAGCAAAGTGGATTTTCAAACATCTTGAAGAAGAAAAAAAGTGTGGTGCTCTAGACTGTGGATGTGAACAGTCCAGTGACTGGAAAGCTGTAGTCCTCATTACAAATCAGAAACATGTTATTTGGTGTTCATTATACACTGGTATCAGGTGATTTGATTATTATTGGTTTGTCCCCTATAACCAAATTATTTCTGGCTATATTAATAAAATTTCCATTTCTCACCTCCAAGGATAAGGACCATATCTTAAGCCTTGGTAAATTTAGCACAATAAATGCCATTCTTTAAGGACTGCTGATTTTGCCTCTGAGCTAAATTATAGCATAGTTTAATGACTCTGCCAACCATTGGTGACAGAAATATTATCTAATAATACATTACACATATTATGTCAATGCATGCAATGATTTTCTAGTTATTTTTTTACATTAAAATGCAAAAACTACTTCAGTCTTAACCATATGACATTTTATCTTTGACCTAACAATATGGTTATTTCATATAATTTAACTTAAAATTTAGTCTCCTTTTGTTTCTCTATTAAGTTCATGTGCTTGTTTCACAATGACCACATGTCACATTTTTTCTTGATCCTTCAATTTCCTGCTTCTCATCTCTTTTTCTCCTCAGTTCACACCAATGAGATCACTTTACACTTGTGGACACCTTGACCCTGTTTGCTTTCAGCTCCATCCTCTTCTTTATGGCATAGACATCAATCCTGAAGCCTGAATTTCCCAGATTTCCCTCACAAGTGGTTGCCTGCTGGGTTTGCCAGTGGGAGGAGGCCCTGGTGGGAGATTGTGCAACATCAGGAAGCAAGAAGCCAGGGCTGTTCTTGTCCTCTGTCCTCAATAGGTAGTGGAGTGTCTCTGGGAGTAGGGGTATCAACTCCTGCTCTCACTGGGTGGACAGGCTCTGTTTCTAGCTTCTGTGGGGTGACCTTTGTCCCTGGAACTAGTAACACCTCTTCCTCCATTCTTCTCTAATGCAGAGGTGATAGTTATGTCCTGCTGTCTACAGTCCGTGTTATCTCAGTTTCTCTGTGCGGGTGCTCAGCTCCTTCATACCAGTTCAATCAATGCCCTGCATTATGTTCTTCCTGTTGTAAAGTCTTGAAGTGATTTATCGTTTTCTCCCAAAACACTGACTCATATAATACCTAAAAAATATACAAACTGCTAGATTTGAGTCCCATTCTATTCTCATCACCCAAAATTGGTTGAGTCTGAATTTATCGTCCTCCCCACCTCCTATAATAATAAATAAGTCCCTTTCTCTGTCAATGGCAAATTTCTTCACATCTCTTCCGCTTTCCTTAATTACCTATTTTATCGTGTCTCCTCTGCTTTCCTTAATTACCTATTTTTTTTGTTTAGTTTTAACTTTTTAAGTATGCATACAATTTATAACTACAGTAAGATTTTAGCAGAATTTTTCTTCAAAAAGCCCTCCCTTCGCTCTAAATTCCTATACAGTGATTTCCTGAATTTCTTTGCTTCCTTTCTTATTAAATGTAAGCAAAAAGTTTTCTAAACTTACTGTGCCCACTTCCTCACTTTCTAGTCTGTTTCAAATTAACTTCCATTGGCCGGGCGCGGTGTCTCACGCCTGTAATCGCAGCACTTTGGGAGGTCGAGGAGGGTAGATCATTTGTGGTCAGCAGTCCGAGACAAGCCTGGCAAACATGGTGATACCTCATCTCTACTAAAAATATACAAATTAGGCTAGGCGCGGTGGCTCAAGCCTGTAATCCCAGCACTTTGGGAGGCCGAGACGGGCGGATCACGAGGTCAGGAGATCGACACCATCCTGGCTAACCCGGTGAAACCCCGTCTCTACTAAAAAATACGAAAAACTAGCCGGGCGTGGTGGTGGCGCCTGTGGTCCCAGCTACTCGGGAGGCTGAGGCAGGAGAATGGCGGGAACCCGGGAGGCGGAGCTTGCAGTGAGCTGAGATCGCGCCACTCACTCCAGCCCGGGCGACAGAGTGAGACTCCGTCTCAAAAAAAAAAAAAAAATATATATATATATATATATATATATATATATATATATATAGAGAGAGAGAGAGAGAGAGAGAGAGAGAGAGAGAGAGACACACACAAATTAGCCGGGCGTGGTGACGGACGCCTGTAATCCTAGCTACTTGTGAAGCTGAGACAGGAGAATCGCTTGCACCTGGGAGGCGGAGGCTGCAGGGAGCCGGTATCACGCCACTGCACTCCAGGCTGGACGACAGAATGAGACTCTGTCTCAAAAACAAAACAAAACAAATTAAGTTCCATCCTCACCTCACCACTCTGTCTGAAACCTGTTGTCAAGCTGGATCAGCCTTTAAATAAGGAAACGCAGTGAACACTTGCCTGCCCTACTTCAATCGCCTGTACAGTAGCTTTTGACAAATAGCTTGTTCTGGCCTCTGTTAGATATTAAGATTCCACACTGTTCTGCATTTCTTGTTCATTTGTTTGTTTGTTTACTTGCTGTTTTCAGTTTCTCTGTCTCATTTGCTCTCTACCTTCTCAATTTAACTTCCAAATTCCGGATTTCCTAAGGGCTTAGAAAAGGTTTCCTAAATCTCTGACTTCAATCTCTCATTGGGTGATTTAATTTTCTATGGGTCTGTTTAATTTTTTATTGGGTGATTCTTTCTCCATGGATAGAAATATCATCTCTGCAGTGATGATTTCTAAAATTTTAGCTTCGTTAACATTACCTTTCTAAGATTCATGTCAATTCTTAATTGAAATCTCTATTTGGCGATCTCATGGACAGTTTATATTTAACTTGTAACAGTTTAAATCTCATTTTTTCCCAGTCTTACCTGTCTAACTTATGTCATAAAATAAGATCAATATAAACCTTGTAGCCCTTGTCAGAATTCTAGGAGACATATTTAAGACCCTTCTAATTTTAATCCATTAATAATAGAAATAACATTTGTTGAATGTATATTATGTGCTATGTACCACACTATGTTTACTACAGACATTATTTAATTTTCACAATCCACATATGAGGTATATATACTATTATTGACCTTTTCTACAGATGAGAAAAAGCTTAAGTGCTTCACTGAAGGACGTTTAGCTAGTAAGTGATGTAGCCAGGATTTCAGAACAGACCATTTTGTTTCAGAGTTCACATTTTTATAGTCATTACACTATGTCTCAAATTATAATAAAACTATACATAACACATGCATAACTTTATTATGGTCCAAGCACAGTTGTAAGTGCTTTAGATGTATTAAATCATTTATGAGGAATATATTTTTATTATGCCTATTTTGTACATCAGGAAACTGCACAGAGAGGTTAAGTAATTTTCCCAAGGCCAGTAAAGCATAGAGACAGAATTTAAAACTGATTTAGGCTCCAGAGAGCGCGTTCTTAATCATAGTGATATCCATACTTTTGGTGGACCCGTGGGTTCTACCTGCAAAATCCATTTTGATGTTTTCCGTGGCTAGAGAGCAAAATCGTGCTAAGGTTTGCAGGAAGGAAGCCAGAATGCATAACTTGTTAGGGAGCTGGAATGATAATCAAAATATTCCAAGTTGGATTACCTCAAACTACAAAGTGCAAAGAGATGTTTAGGATTGTTATTAAAATGTCTGAATCTAGCCCGTTGACAAATGCAGGCCTCACAGTAGGAAAAACCACGACTGATTCTTTCAACAAGCTAGGTAACTATTACAGGTAAGCTAGGAAGCAAGCAGAATGACTCTGTTAATCATTATGAGAATGTGAGATGGATAAGTCAGGCATAAATATTATAATCTCATTTTATAAGAACCAGAAGGGTTGCAGGAGGCATCATTTTGCCAAACTAATGTGCAAGTGACCTGGGACTAACATCCAGATATTCTAACTCATACTCAGATGGTCTTCCTGTTACATTATGTGTGCATCCCTTGATTCCTTATTGGGGTTTTCAGAGTAAGCCAAGAAACAAGGTCATAGATTTGAGAACAACCAAAGGTACATGAAAAAGCAATGCCACATATTAAGAAACAAAGGAATTGGTATCTGGTGGTCAGCTTACTAAGAAACAATTTTGAAAGGTTAACTTCAGTATTCACAGATTTTAGGAGATAATATTTCAAAAGAAATTCCTATAACTTGGAGGAGAAGAGGAAAGGAGTGGGATTAGCTTTTAAAAAGTCTATTTTCGTGTCATGTTTGGTTGAAATATTTTAAACTAGAATACTGATAAGCACTACTGAAGATATTTCTATAGTTATAAAATTGTATAATATAGAAAAATATAAATGTATGTAGGACCAGCTCATTTGCATATTATTTAAATATGTTATAAGAGAGCTGAACAACAGCAAACTTGAAATAGGACTATCGGTTACACTAGAGTCTAGGTACAAAATCAAGATTAATCAGGAAAAGTTGAGAAGTATCTTTATATAGACCACATTTTGTAACCAGTTAAATTTTAGAAAAAAGTACATAGGTTCTCAAAGTTTAATTTTTACATTGACATACATTGTGAAAGTAGAAAGAATACGGTTTATAGTAACATAATTAGGAACATAATCGGGTGCTAAGATAGGTGAGATTAGAGCTATCACAGATGCATAGGTTATAATTTAATGAATTCTTTTCTATGTCGTTATTATTAAAATATTTTCTGAAAAATAACAGCGGCTTGTTGGTGCAGGACAAGAATAATCTATCAAAAACTCTTGGGCTAGATGGTTTTCAGAAATCATAACTTCCTGTATTTAAGAAATGTAAGGTGGAGCTTAATTTAAATGTTACATAATCCTCTGGGGTTTGGATAGCACCCTGTAATCAGTCATATTAATATTTACATTACATTGAAAAAGAAGACTATAAATATTCTATCATTAGGTTAAGTCAGATTATTCCACAAAATAAGTTCAAGCTAGGTCATATTTTGACCTTCTTAAATGAGTTAAGGTAACAGTTTCTGGAGCTCTAAGATATCAAAACTGCATGAAGGCTTGAGGCCATATCCAAGAGCACCACAGTGATTGACAGTGCCATCTAGTGGCAAAGAAGTGGATCTGTGCAGACGTACATATTTGTCTATGGCTATAATGCTAGTGACACTTATATCTAATAAAACAATTAATCAAGTATTTTCTCTCTGGGGATATGAAAATAGATAAAAAATTTTCCCCTACAGAGAGAAATTTTTAGTCTACGAATAAAGACGTTGTGTACACGTACTGTCAGTACAATATAATTAGTGTAATGGAAGATGGTAATACAAGAGAGGCTCTTAGTTGGATCAAGTGAGGAAAGAAGATTTTCTGAAAGAGGAGGCAGCTGAGTGAAGTTTTGAAAGTAACATAAGAGATGGAAAGGGATAAGACTGCTTCTACGAAGAAAATGCAGAGAAGAAGGCAAAAACAGAAATCCAAACTGACAGAGGTATTGATATAAGATAAAGCTAAACAGGACAAACGGAAGGATTCCTGATTCATATATAGTAACTTCCTGAATGCCAAATGTTAAGCATGTTTGTTAATTTCTAGTTTTTAATATTCTGTGTGATTTAATGTCCCTGCTCTTTATTATGAGTCTTCAATGGAAAATACAATTTAAAATTATATATTATGTCCTATATCTATAAAATAACTTCAGATTGTTTTGAAGATTAAAAAAATATTGTTTATAAATTATAAAATAATATAAAGTATTATTTTAAATAATTAATCATTTGCAGCTTACAATATAAACTTTAAGATATGGTCAGTAATCTAGGCATGAGGGTAAAATGTGTCTCAGTTAGAGAGGTAACTGGATTTTTGCATCAGAGCAATTTACTATCAATCCAATTGACTCTACTGAGAAGTGTTTTAAATTCTAATTTCATAATTTTTCTAATAACGTTTTTCTTTATTTCTAATAATATTTTTCTTTTTTTCGTTTTATTTGCTTCTATTCTTATTGAGACCTATTTTACCCTCAATTGTTTTGCAAAGTTTTTGTGATATTTAGACATTCTGGACCATGTTTCCCAAATTATAGCTTTATTTTCCAATTTTAATGTAATAAGAATATTTATTTTTCTATTTGGTGTATTTGGTGAAAATCTCTCAGACTACCACTCATGAAATTTTTTTTTTTCTTTCTGCTTCTGTGTAGATCAAACCAGAAGGACTCAGAGCCATTGCAATTCAATAGGCCCATATTAAGATAGAAAAAAAATGCATTTACTATGCTTCCTCCTCTAGGTAGAGATCACACATACCTGTAGGTGGATGCATACACACACAAGTGCAACTTTAATTTGATCAAACAATACTCATACTTACTATGTACATTACAGTCTATTTTCTGACCTGTTTCTGATTTTTAATTTTTCTTTTTATTTTACTTGTTTTTTAGTCACAGCCCTCTCAATGGATTTCGTGATCCACTAATAAATCTGGATTTGTAATATGTTGCTACAGAAGAAATATTGATTGCTTAAAAGATAATATATAGAAATGGAATATTTGAACAACAGAACAAAACTATGTGTGACATGTAGACAAAAGAGTGAGGTTAGAAAAGGACTTTATTGAAGAAAAGAAGTGTTGACATGGACCTTGAAGGATGGCTGAGAATTGAATGTACAGCTACTGGGGTAACACCACAGGAAGGGGAAACCTCTTTGAAGTAAAGATTGAGTTGTGTCCAGTTGGTATACATAGGAGACCAAAATAACATCACTTTAGATAAGTATAAAGAAACCTAGTAGGACAATATATTGATGACAGTAACAACTGTCTTTTTTATTGCTGTTTCAGTACTCAAAATTTTGAAATATATATCATCTAATTTATTTGTACATCCACCCTGGGTGATAGATTTTCTTAGCATCATTTTATACAAAGAAGGAGTATGAGAGGTAGAAATTAAGTAAATTAGACCGGATCACAGTTGTAGTAAGTGATAGATTATTTTCTAAATGAAACCAGTTCTCTAATCCTAAAGCCTATAATCTTAGCCAGAGGTAGATTAATTGGAAAAATGAGATCCTTTGTAGAATATCTGAAATCCTGAGATGAATAGTTTAGATTTCTATTTTATAGTCAGTGGGGATTATGAATAATGTTTTATCATAGAATGACATGAACATCTTTAAAAATACTAATTCATCAGAATGATGAACTAGGGTACTAGTTTAATGACATTAACTATACTATAATGACATATAGGGTACTAGTTTAATGACATTAACTATGCTATAATGACATTATATAGGGTACTAGTTTAATGACATTAACTAAACTATAATATTAAGCTAGTACCCTAGTTATTATTAGATACTCTGGAGTTAACTCATAGTAAGGATTAGACTATAGTTCTTCAGATGTCATGGATGGAAAAAATATTATCAAGGGTATTGCCAAACAGAATTGACTACGGGCATACAGGAAACACATTGAAATTCTTAAGTATTATTTAGGGCTAAAAATAAAGTGATGAATCTGAGATACGAAGGCTGAAGTTTCTAGGTCTTACTTTCTAAAGTATATTCACACTATTAGAACCAAATTATTTACTCTCCAGAAGAAAAATATTCAAGCTTCAAGTTTTTTTAATGGAATTTAAAATGATAGCAAATTAAGTTAATTTTTGGATGTAGTGTAAGGAAGGGGTCCAGTTTCAATCTTCCGCATATGGCTAGCCAGGTCTTCCAGCACCAATTTTTAAATAGGGAATCTTTTCCCCATTGCTTGTTTTTGTCAGGTTTATCAAAGATCAGATGGTTGTAGGTGTGCGGTCTTGTTTCTGAGTTCTCTATGCTGTTCCATTGGTCTGTATGTCTGGTCTTGTACAAGTACCTTAGTGTTTTGGTTACCATAGACTTACAGAAAAGTTGAGGTCAGGTAGCATGATGCCGCCAGCTTTCTTCTTTTGCTTAGAATTGTCTTGGTTCTTCAAGCTCATTTTGGTTGCATATGAATTAAAAAATTTTTTTCTAGCCGGGCGCGGTGGCTCAAGCCTGTAATCCCAGCACTTTGGGAGGCCGAGACGGGCGGATCACGAGGTCAGGAGATCGAGACCATCCTGGCTAACACGGTGAAACCCCGTCTCTACTAAAAAAAATACAAAACACTAGCCGGGCGAGGTGGCGGTGCCTGTAGTCCCAGCTACTCGGGAGGCTGAGGCAGGAGAAGGGCGGGAACCCGGGAGGCGGAGCTTGCAGTGAGCTGAGACTCGGCCACAGCACTCCAGCCTGGGCGACAGAGCGAGACTCCGTCTCAAAAAAAAAAAAAAAAAAAATTCTAATTCTGTGAAGAATGTCAATGGTAGTTTAATGGCAATAGCACTGAATCTATAAATTACTTTGGCAGGACGGCTATTTTCACGATATTAATTCTTTCTATCCATAAGTATGGAATGGTTTTCCATTTGTTTGTGTCCTCTCTAATTTCTTTGAGCAGTGGTTTGTAGTTCTCCTTGAAGAGGTTCTTCACTTTCCTTGTTAGCTGTTTCCTAGGTATTTTATTCTTTTTGTAACAATTGTTAATGGGAGTTCACTCATGATTTGGCTCTCTGCTTGCCTATTGTTGGTGTATAAGAATGCTAGCATTTTTTGGCCAGGCATGGTAGCTCACCCCTGTAATCCCAGCACTTTGGGAGGCTGAGGCGAGCAGATCACGAGGTCAGGAGATTTAAATCATCCTGGCTAACATGGTAAAACCCCATCTCTACTAAAAATACAAAAAATTAGCTGGGCATGGTGTCGGGCACCTGTAGTCCCAGCTACTTGGGAGGCTGAGGCAGGAGAATGGCTTAAACCCGGGAAGTGGAGCTTGCAGTGAGCCAAGATCGCACCACTGCACTCCAGTTTGGGCAACAGAGTGAGACTGTGTCTCAAAAACAAAACAAAACAAACAAAAAAAAAACACTAGCATTTTTGCACATTGATTTTGTATCCTGAGACTTTGCTGAAGTTGCTTACCAGCTTAAGAAGCTTTTGGGCTGAGATGATGGGGTTTTCTAGATATAGGATCATGTCATTTGCAAACAAAGGTAATTTGAGTTTCTCTTTTCCTATTTGAATATGCTTTATTTCTTTCTCTTTCCTGATTGTCCTGGACAAAACTTCCGATACTACACTTAATAGAAGTGATGAGGCAGGGCATCCTTGTCTTGTGCCAGTTTTCAATGGGAATGCTTCCAGCTTTTATTTATTCTGTATGATATTGGCTGTGGGTTTTTTCATTTATGGCTCTTATTATTTTGAGATATGTTCCTTCTATACCTAGTTTATTGAGAGTTTTTAACATGAAGGGATGTTGAATTCTATCAAAGACCTTTTCTGCATCTTTTGAGATAATCTTGTGGTTTTTGTGTTTGGTTCTGTTTATGTGATGAATCACATTTGTTGATTTTTGTATGTTGAACCAGCCTTGCATCCCAGGGATGAAGCCAACTTGATCATGGTGAATAAGCTTTTTGATGTGCTGCTGGATTCAATTTGCCAGTATTTTGTTGAGAGTTTTTGCATCAATGTTCATCAAAAATATTGGCCTGAAGTTTTGTTGTGGTTGTTGTATCTCTGCCAGATTTTGGTATCAGGATGATGCTGACCTCATAGAAAAAGTTAGATAGGAGTCCCTCCTTTTCAGTTTTTTTGGAATAGTTTCAGTAGGAATGGTACCAGCTCTTTTTTGTAACTTTGGTAGAAATCAGCTGTGAATCCATCTGGTCCTGGGCTTTTATTGGTTGGTAGGCTCTTTATTACTGACTCAATTTCAGGACTCATTATTGATCTGTTCAGGGATTAAGTTTCTTCCTGGTTCAGTCTTGGGAGGGTGTATGTGTCCAGGAATTCATCACTTTCATCTAGATTTTTCTAGTTTATTTTCATAGAGGTGTTTATAATATTCTCTGATGGTTGTTAGTATTTCTGTGGGGTCACTGGTGATATCACCTTATTTCTAATACTGTTTACTTGACTCTTCTCTCTTTTCTTCTTTGTCTGTCTATCTAGTGGCCTTTCTATTTTATTAACTTTTTTCAAAATTAGCTACTGGATTCATTGATTTTTTGAAACTTTGTTTTTGTGTCATTAACTCCTTCAGTTCAGTGTTGATCTTGGTTATTTCTTGTCTTCTGCTAGCTTTGGAGTTTGTTTGATCTCGGTTCTCTAGTTTCTTTAATTGTGATGTTAGATTGTTAACTTGAGATCTTTCTAGGTTTTTGATGTGGGCATTTAGTGCTATAAAGTTTCCTCTTAACCTGCTTTAGCTGTGTCCCCAAAATTCTGGTACATTGTATCTTTGTTCTCCTTACTTTCAAAGAACTTCCTGATTTCTGCCTTAGTTTCATTATTTACCCAAGAGTCATTCAGGAGCAGGTTGTTCAATTTCCATGCAATTGTGTAGTTTTGAATGAATTTCTTAATCTTGAGTTCTAATTTAATTGCACTGTGGTAAGAAACACTTATGATTTCAGTTATTCTGCATTTGCTGAGGGGTGTTTTACTTCCGATTATGTGATCAATTTTAGAGTAAGTGTCATGTAGTGATTGGAAAGAATGTATATTCTGTTGTTTTGGGGTTGAGCGTTCTGTAGATACCTATCAGGTCTACTTGATCCAGAACTGAGCTCAGGTCCTGAATATCTTTGTTAATTTCCTGTCTCGATGACCTGTCTAATATTATCAGTGGGGTGTTAAAGTCTCCCAGTATTATTGTGTTGGAGCCTAAGTCTCTTTGTAGGTCTCTAAAAAACTTGCTTCGTGAGTCTGGGTGCTCCTGTGTTGGATGCATAATATATTTAGGACAGTTAGCCTCTTTGTTTGTTTAAAGGGTGTTTTGTCAGAAACTAGGATTGCAACTTCTTTCTTCTCTTTTCTGTTTTCCATTTGCTTCATAAATATTCCTTCATTCCTTTATTTTCAGCCTATGTGTGTCTTTGCACATGAGATGGGTCTCTCCTAGACAGCATACCAAAGGATCTTGGCTCAATATCCAGCTCGCCGTTTTGTGTCTTCTAACTGGGGCATTGAGCCCATTTACATTTAAAGTTAGTATTGTTATATATGAATTTGATCCTGTCGTCATGATGCTAGCTGGTTATCTTGCAGACTTGATTATGTAGTTGCTTCATAGTGTCACTGGTCTGTGTACTTCAGTGTGTTTTTGTAGTGGCTGGTAATGGTTTTTTCATTCCATCTTCAGTGCTGTCTTTAGGCACTCTCACAAGGCAGGCCTGGTGGTGATGAACTCCCTCAGTATTTGCTTGTCTGAAAAGGATCTTATTTCTTCTTCACTTATGAAACTTAGTTTGGCAGTATATGAAATTCTGAGCTGGAAATTCTTGTCTTTAAAAATGTTAAATATTCATCCCTAATCTCTTCTGGCTTGTAAAGTTTCTGCTGAGAGGCCTGCTGTTAGTTTAACGTGCTTCTCTTTGTAGGTGACCTGACCTTTCTGTCTGGCTGCCCTTAACATTTTTTCTTTCATTGTGACCTTGGAGAATCTGATAATTATGTGTCTTGAGATTGATCTTCTCGTGGAGTTTCTTATTGGGGTTCTCTGTAGTTCCTGAATTTGATGTTGCCAATCTTGCTAGGTTGAGAAAGTTCTCCTGCATGATGTTCTGAAGTATGTTTTCCAACTTGATTCCATTCTCCCTGTCTCTTTCAGCTACCCAAATCAGTCATAGGTTTGGTCTGTTTACATAATCCCATTTCTCAAAGGTTTTCTCATTCCTTTTCACTCTCTTATCTCTATTCATGTCTGCTTGTCTTATTTCAGACAGATAGTCTTCAAGCTCTAAGAGTCTTTCTTCCATTCCATTAGTCTATTTAGCTATGGATACTTGTAATTGCATTGTGAAGTTCTCGTGTTCTGTTTTCAGCTCCACCAGGTTAGTTATGTTCCTCTCTAAAATGGCTATTCTGGCTATCAAGTCCTGTGTTGTTTTATTGTAATTCTTAGTTTCTTTGCATTGGGTTACAACATGTTCCTTTAGCTCTGCGAAGTTCATTATTACCCCCCTTCTGAAGCCTACTTCTGTCAATTCAGTCATCTCAGCCTCAGCCCAGTTC
The DNA here is from genome assembly GCF_003255815.1 of Theropithecus gelada. Classification (NCBI taxonomy): domain Eukaryota; kingdom Metazoa; phylum Chordata; class Mammalia; order Primates; family Cercopithecidae; genus Theropithecus; species Theropithecus gelada. The sequence continues at coordinate 11,472,803 of NC_037669.1, read as the reverse complement.
TGTGCCCTTGCTGGAGAGGCATTGTGCTCATTTGGAGGGGACGAGGCACTCTGGTGTTTTGAGTTTTTAGTGTTTTTGCATTGATTTTTTCTCATCTTTGTGAGCTTATCTACCTTCAATTTTTGAGGTTACTGACATTTGATGGAGTTTTTGTAGAGTCATTTTTGTTGTTGTTGTTGTTGCTTTCTGTTTGTTTGTTTTTCTTTTAACAGTCAAGCTACACTTCCATAGGGCTGCTGTGGTTTGCTGGGTGTTTGCTTCAGACACCAGTTGCCTTGTTTTTTCCTGTACCTGGAGGTATCAACAGTGAAGGCTGTGAAACAACAATGATGGCAGCCTTCTCCTTCCTATGGAAACTCTGTTCCAGGATTTACTGACCTGTTGCCAGCCTAAACTGCACCTGTAGTAGGTGGATGGAGATTTATTTTGGCTCCAATCAGGAGGAATAGAATCAGTGACCTACTTAAAGAAGCAGTTTGGCTGCTTTGTGGTAGCACAGCTGTGCTACATTGTGGGGGACCCTTCCTCATCTGGACCATCTGGACTCTCCAGAGCTGGCAAGCTGGTACAGAGCTGGCAAGCTGAGTCAGCCAAACTGCAGGGATGGCAGCCTCCCTCCCACTGGGAACTTGGTCCTTCTCAGGCAGACTCCAGCCTGTCACTGCTGGCTGGCTGGAATTCCAAGCCAATGGGTCTTAACTTGTGAGGTGCCATAGAAGTAGAGCCCACAGAAGGATGTTGCTTGGCTCACCCTCCTAGGATTCAGCACCCTCTTCTAGGGGTATGTAAGGATGGATCTCCCACCTTGCTGGGAATCCTGGGACTGGAGTATCCAAAATTCTGGGTGTCTGTGTAGCCCGAGCAGCTGCTCTGCAGGGAATCCACACAGCTCTGTGTATCAGACCCAGGGTCCTGGTAATGTGGGCTTATGAGGGGATCTCCTGGTGATCTGCTGGTTGCAAAGATCCATGGGAGAAGTATGGTTTCCCAGGATTGCACAATTACTCACCACTTCCCTTGACTGAGGTTGGGGTTCCTTTGGCTCCGTGCCCCTCCTGGGTGGGCTGTCACCCTACCCTGCTTTTCTTCATTCTTTGTGGGTCGAGCTGTTTGTCTAGATAGTCCTAATGCAAGAACCTGGATATTTCAGTAGCAGGTTTTAAATTCACTAACCCCTTTTCATTTCTCTGTGAGTGCCACAGCCCACAACTGCTTCTAATAGGCCATCTTGGCCCCTCCTTTATCAAAATTTTACAATGTCCTTTTCAATGGCTTTGAGAAAAGGGTTCTCCCAGAACGCAGGCATTTTTACCTCTTGGCAAATTCTTTTTCCTGGAATTTTGTTTTTTGTTTTTTTTTTTTTTGAGACGGAGTCTCCCTGTGTCGCCCAGGCTGGAGTGCAGTGGCCGGATCTCAGCTCACTGCAAGCTCCGCCTCCCGGGTTTTTACGCCATTCTCCTGCCTCAGCCTCCCGAGTAGCCGGGACTACAGGCGCCCGCCACCTCGCCCAGCTAGTTTTTCGTATTTTTTAGTAGAGACGGGGTTTCACCGTGTTAGCCAGGATGGTCTCGAACTCCTGACCTCGAGATCCGCCCGTCTTGGCCTCCCAAAGTGCTGGGATTACAGGCTTGAGCCACCGCGCCCGGCCTCCTGGAATTTTGAAATTGTTAAAAACCCTAAGAATGATGCTTTAATTATTGACTTTCACTGCCTTTGCTACCAATGAGTCTCAGATGACTTTGAGATTTGAGATTTGATTGATTAGGTTTCCACTATTGATTCTGAAAATGTGTTTTTCCTGGTGATAACAGGATATCAAGTTGAACATGATCAAAAATTTTCTGAAAATTCAGGTCTAGATGTCAAATACATTGTGCTTCTACTTCTGCCATATTGAAGTTTAAAAAGTTGTTCTTTGATTTGAAATATTCATCCATTTTCCTATCATGTTTCTCCCATTTTCTGCCTGTTGAAAATCTAATTATGCTTCAAGAGTCACTTTAATGAAATGTGTTCACAAAGCTCTTCATGGATATCATCTCTAGACTTTGCAATAGCTTTCAGACTGGTGTCTCTTCCATATTCTTCTTCCACTCATATTTTATCCCCCTCCAAACCACTGTCATCTGATATATAGGGAGTGAGGACTTGGGAATGAGCCTGAAGGAATAGCCACAGTTAAAATGTGGACACAGGGAATGAGAAGGCAGAGTAGGGGGTTAGTGGGATCTAAAAGGCGAGCAAAGGCCAGGCATGGTGGCTCACGCCTGTAGAGGGAGGTGGATCACTTGAAATCAGGAGTTCGAGACCAGTCTGGCCCACCTGGTGAAACTCCGTCTCTACAAAAAAAATAAAAAAAATTAGCCAGGTGTGGTGGTGCATGCCTGTAATCCCAGCTACTCAGGAGGCTGAGACAGGAGAATCACTTGAACCAAGGAGGCAGAGGTTGCAGTGAGCCAAGATTGCACTGCTGAACTCCAGCCTGGGCAACAGAGCAACTGTGTCAAAAAAATAAATAAATAAAAATGTATAAATAAATAAACAAATAAAAGGCAAGCAAGGATTGGTAAACAATCTAAAGAGAAAAGAAAAACACATTTATTTAAGGGCATGATGCCAAGAATACTGTGTACCTTGGACAGGCAAAGAAAACTATGTTCAGTGGAATCGTGAGAATTAAAGGCAGCCTGCAAGGAGGCCGGAAATGCCTCTTAATTCTGACTGCATTTTCTTCGTACAGGTCTTCCTCCCTTTCCATATTCTGTTATGGTTATCTGTTCACAGTCTTTTTCCATGAGACTACAAAAGCTTTATGAAAAAGGCCACCTGCTGTTTAACTTTGTATTCCTTGTATGTGGCATAATACATAGTATGTTTGCATTTTATTTATTTGGATCTATATTCACAGTAAATACATTCTCTATTACTTTCTGCTGACATATGTACACCCTTCCCCATTCGCTGACCCTCACATGCAAGAAACCTTAATAGGGCTGTGTGAGACACAGCAAGAACACAGGGCTCTTCAGCACAGCCCAGAAGCTGCAGTCACTTTCTCAGATGTCCCTTCCTTAGTTCCTGATTATCCGTTCTGATTCCTTTTCCCCCAACTGAGGCCATGCACCTCATTGTATGTACAGGCAATGCCAAACAATGTTTGTTTTACATTTATCACTACATTGCTCATTCATTTTGCTAAAAATAATTTCATTTGTGAAACTGTCAAAGCTACAAATTTAGTCAACATCTTAAGGCCTTGTAAATTGTTCTTTTTAATTTCCTTCCGTCAATAAAGAGACACAGTGTTAAAAGTCTATTACTGAGATAATTTTAATAATCATTTAATTAGAACAACTAAACATAAGTTAGCTAGCACATAGTCAATAAAGCAGCAAAATACTCTAAAGAATCTTATTGGGGTTGAAGAAATGAAGTATAATTATCCAAAACCATGGGTTAAGAAGAGAAAAGAAAGAAGCAAGGAAATTAAAGGCAGAGAGGCCAGAATGATAGTGAAATTACCATGTTAGATGAATGTGTCTTTTCCAGTTCCTTGGGTATACAATTTTTATACAATGCGAAAGAGGCTACATGGATGATCACAGATTTCTTCTTTCTCAACTGTTTTATGAAAACTTAAACAAGATCTTAAAATATTTTCCCTTTAGATACCAAGATTTTTTTCTTTCTCTTTCACAAATGAGCTTCCTTGGAAATGCTGATTAATAAATAGAGACAAAATTTTATTAGTTGTATTACTTCTCCTGTTTGCTTCTCATCTTGAAAAATGGAGTGTGAATCATTCCTTGATCAGCTTCTCTTATGTCTGTTAATCTTCAGCATCATGTCATTCCCTTGCCTCTTGGGTTATGGGACCCTGATGCTTTATATTTCCTCTACATTATCTTTTAGGCAAGATTTCTGCACAGCCATAGCTTGCCACTTGTCTTTTTATATGATTTGGCAAGTGGAAATCATACATCTCGCATCTACCCTTCTCATTTCCTTTAGATTGGCACCCTTTCATCCACCATCTTTATCCTACTTTATATTGATTTTAAAGCATCTTTTCTCTTTGTTTTCCTTATAGATTTATTTTTATTTTTGTACATGCAAGCATATAATTGGCTTACTTTTCATCAGTTTTGTGACATTCCATTTAATAATTCAAAAAATCATCTGATGACTTCCTGGGTATGGCTTTTACAATTCAACCTATCTTCTCATATCTTCTGATGGTAGTCCTTCTGTCCCTTTCTTTTAGATCTTATGCATTTGTTTTCATTTTTCTGTTACTTTTTAATCTTTTAAACCAGTATTAGTCTTTTTTTATCAATATGCATTAAATAATCCTGCCTGACTTCATATCCTTTTCTGTTGTGTCCTTATTAAATTATAAAACACAAAATGATATATTTATGTAAAAATCATAGTTTTTCCTTCTTCCAGTGGAAGATATGTTAGAGATGTTTATCTCCTAATATTACCTTTAAAATCATTAGAATTATGCAATTTATCTATCTGTGCAAACCATAAATTAAACATACAGATAAACATATAACTCAAATTTTTTTAAATTATAAGATATAGAAAGTTCTAAAAAATAAATATTTACCCCATATTTACTCATGCCATTAGCTCTTTTAAAAATTTTGTAAGGAGATTAAAGTTCTTTTTTTCACCCCTCCAGTCCCACCAAGGTAAAAACCGAGAGTTATATGTAATTCCTAACTTTCTGCTTTACTTATGCAGGCATCGTAATACATATATCAATATGTGTATCTATTTTTACAAATCTCTTTCTAACACTTCTTGTTACATATCAGTGTATAACCTGCATTTTTGCTTAAAACTAGTTTATTACATATGATACATTTCCTTTAAAAAGATGCATTATGTGGATGGCGCCTTAGTTTGCTTCCAGTTTTTGCTAATGTAAACAATACTGAAGTGGAATTTAGATATATATGTACATATCTCTGTGTGTATGTGTATATATACCTACCTAACTACATGCATATATACATACACATATATACATATATTCATATTCTATTATTTATGTGGGATAGATTATTGTAAGAGGAATTATTGGATAATGGAATGTTCATACATTTGTTTTTGAGACAGAATCTTGCTCTGTCACCAGGCTGGAGTGCCGTGGCATGATCTCAGCTCATTGCAATCTCCACCTCCAGGGTTCAAAGGATTCTCCTGCCTCAGCCTCCCGAGTAGCTAGGATTACAGGTGCGTGCCACCACATCCAGCTAATTTTTGTATTTTTAGAGAGACAGGATTTCAACATGTTGGCCAGGAAGGTCTCGATCTCCTGACCTCGTGATCCGCCTGCCTAAGCTTCCCAAAGTGCTGGGATTACAAGTGTGAGCCACTGGGCTGGCCTATACTTTTGTATTTTTATTTTTATATCCAATATGGTGTGATTTTACAAATAAATATAAATGTAATTTTATTACAGTTTTATTTCCCAACTCATGTTCTCTCACTGTAAATTCTTAAAGTAAGGAATTCTCACCAACTTTGTCCCCATATTGACTTGCACCAACTCCTCTCCCTTTCTGAAATAATCTGAATGTTATGCCATTCTTTATTGATTGTTGCAACAATTGCTTTGGCATAAAACCTGCATACTAAAATCCAATCTTTGTTTCCTCTCAGCTTCTATTACTGTTGATGTGATACTGTCGATGGAAAGCATGCCTAACCTCAGTCTGTCAGGCTCTATCTTCTACTCCTTTCATGTTTATCCTTCATTTTGACTCTCTTGTTATATATTTGCTCAAGAATGGATTCTTATTCAGCCAAGAATTACATGAACAGGCTGGTTTCTTTCATCTCCTTCATTTGTCCACACAGAAACCACAATCACTCCTGGCAGCCTGTGTTCCTGTTTGATCAACCATTAAGTCAAGAAGTCATTTGGAAAATGAGAGTTATAATTAAATGTTTCACTTTACCTGCAGTGGCTTTGATTACACTGGGCCTTTGGCCAAATCACCTTCTCGACCTTGGTTTTTGGCAGTAATAGAAAAGAAGTATCTGTTGAACAGAAATGAAACTGTGGCTTTTCCTCAAGTACCTTTGAAAAATTCAGACCTATAATCACTCAAATGAAGCTTAATGTTCTGCCAAAGACAAAAAACAAAAACCAAACAAACAGTTCTGTGTAAAGTTAGATAAGAGGTCAATGTGTTATATACTGTTACCTTCTCTTTTTTACTGCACAATATTATTTCCCAGAAATTTTCCACCAACTTTGTATTTTATATCTTATAAGTAAATAAACCATAAACATTTCTCATGGTTTCACCCCAATAAATTTGGGAGTTGAGTAACATGGATTAACTTTCTTTTTTCTTTTTCTTTCTTTCTTTTTTTTTTTTTTTCCCCCAGACAGAGTCTCATTGTCACCCAGACCCAGGCTGGAGTGCAATGGCACGATCTTGTCTCAATGCAACCTCTGCCTCCCGGGTTCAAGTGATTCTCTTGCCTCAGCCTCCAGAGTAGGTGGGATTACAGGTGTGCACCACCATGCTCGGCTAATTTTAGTATTTTTAGTAGAGATGGGGTTTCTTCACATTGGCCAGTCCGGTCTCAAACCCCTGACTTCAAGTGATCCACTTGCCTCAGCCTCCCAAAGTGTTGGAATCATAGGCGTGAGCCACTGTGCCCAGCCTGGATTCACTTTCTAAGTCCGCATCTTAAGTCTCTGAGTTATGACCTTTCCTCTTTGCACTGGCACTGTTTTACCCGAAGTTGACAGGTGAAAATATTCTCTACTTGGCAAGAATACAAATAAACTTCTTTCACTTTTTTCATAATATGGACATTACTTTGCCATCTGCACATCTGTCATTTGGAGCCCATGACTCTCACTTTAATCAACAACACAAAACATTTGAACTCCAGATATTTAGTAAGGAATAAACTGTCTTATTCAATAATGATGGGAGCTATCAATTCAAGATCAAGTTAGGAACTAAGTTTATTTTTCAGAAAGATAAAATGCATGTCAAACAGCCATCCCTTTATAATTGCAAAGCGACATACCAAGACAATTCCCTTGAACTACTCTATAAATGACTTCTAGAAATGCTAATTTAAAGAATTTAACATAAAGAGGCAGCAATGGAGGAAAATATTTCTGTATCATTCACTAAAATGCTCTTATTTCTGTGTGACCCAAGGCAAATTGCTTTGCCTCACTAAGTCACAAACTTTTACAGGGCAAAATTAAAGTCTTGGATGGATAATACTATCTTTTTTACTTTTCTAAAGTTCACATTTCATAATATACAACAGTATATATTGAAGATGTTCAAATCAGACTTAAAAAACAGGGGAAAAGGTGTCTTTTCTAAAGAACAAAAATGCTTCCTTTATTCAGACAATGGATAGAAAATCACTCTGTGCTTTTCCTTGCTTTGGCAACTACAAAACCTGGAATCAAATTCTATGTTCAGTTAACATGATTTTCTTATCCTAGTTTCCTGGCATAATATCTATCATCTCTGTAATTTATTTAATTTTTATTTTCTGAAATTAATTTTACCTACAGTATATGTATTTTACTCCAAACCACCTCAAATCTTTTGGGACTTAAATGCATGTTAAAGATGTATAAAAATATTTTCATTTTGACCATCCACTTATATTATGTTTCATTTTATTACTTGCATATTTTTACAGATTTTTGGATGAAATGTTTGTGCTGGAATGTAAAAATTCTATATTTTTACTATAGATTTTTGAATAAATAAAAAAATACTTAAAGAGCATTCAAATTATCCATTATTTTTTGTGGATGTTTTGGTTGTAAGAAACATAAACCTACTCAAACAAGCTAAAGCCGGAAAGGGCACTGATTGAACAGATGCAGGGACTTTGATGAAACACACATCAGAGGAAATTTGCAAGGGAAGAGTCAGAAGCTACAGGAATCTTGTTTTCCCTTTTTGGTTCATTAGTTTTGTTTCCTTTCTCTGTAAATTTGTCCTAGGTGCGTTAGTATACATGAAAATGTATGTAGTAGAAAATAACTGACCCAGCCTTAGTTTTACTATGAATTCCAGTTTCAAATTACAAGGACACAGGATTTGATTGGCGTGTCTTGGGTCAGATGCCTACTAGCAGATACAGCTTAGACCTACGTCTTCAATAGCAGCTGCCAGTAATGAGGGATTTTCAAAGAGGAGGATATGGGAGGGGCATTGGACTTACTCATTCAATCACAACTCCCATTGCCTTACTATATAAATCACTGTTTATATTTTTGTAAATTTATTTTGATTTTTTTTTGCAGGGTGATTTTATGAATATATACGTTATGTATGATTTGGACCCTTTAATTTACACTTTACTGTAAGACAAACATTTTCTTTTCTTATCATTAAAAATATTTCAAAAACATGTTTTAGGCCACATGGTTTTCTTATCTTTGTTTTGTCATTACTGACAAGAATTTTAATAATTAAATTTCCTTCAGTAATTATCTTCAGTTTAATGGCTCAGATACATAATTAAATTTTTGTTGCCGGGCGCGGTGGCTCAAGCCTGTAATCCCAGCACTTTGGGAGGCCGAGACGGGCGGATCACGAGGTCAGGAGATCGAGACCATCCTGGCTAACACAGTGAAACCCCGTCTCTACTAAAAATACAAAAAACTTAGCCGGGCGAGGTGGCAGGCGCCTGTAGTCCCAGCTACTCGGGAGGCTGAGGCAGGAGAATGGCGTGAACCCGGGAGGTGGAGCTTGCAGTGAGCTGAGATCCGGCCACTGCACTCCAGCCTGGGTGACAGAGCGAGACTCCGTCTCAAAAAAAAAATTTTTGTTAACTGAAATGTCATCATTTTTCTCATTTATCACTACTTTATTCAAAGTGGAAAAAAAAATGGTGGGTTAATATTACCAAAAGGAAATGCAGCTATTTTTGCCCATCTATAAATTTAGTATTTCAAAGAGTTTTCTCAATTGTTTATATTAACTCTTTATAAAAGGTAGGTATTTTACTGGCTCTTGGTTCAATAAAATAAATATAAAAATACTGGTCATGCCCTGCCTAGCTTGCATTATCATTAAGAGTATTAAATTAAGGCAATTTAAGTGAATACTCCTTTAGAAGTATGGGGTGCTACCCTTTTGTAAGAAATTGATATTTATAACATCACTTTTATCGGCAGTCATAATGACAAAAATTCTCCAAATTCTATTACGCTTGCACCTGAATTATTAGAAAACAAATCAAATGACTTTTTCTTTTTAATTCCATCCTCATTTCTGAGAACATATTTCATTTTTTGCATCAGAAGCAGTACAGAAGGAAGTAGATTCCCCTCTACATTTGCTAAGATATATAAATATACTTAGTTATACATGCTAAGAATTCTTATATTACAAAATAAGCTTGGAATTTGCTTGGAATTGTATTAAACTATTATTATATTAGGGTAAAGTTGAAATCCAATCTAGGAATATAGTCAAGGTTTATTTTGATTTCTCAGTGTAATTATAGAAAGCCTCCTGACATCTCAAAAATATATACAAAGGTTTGTATCTATAAGGACTACTACACCCATAAATTAAAAGAGAATTCTGCTTCTAGAAAGCTAAAATTTTATCATATAAATTCTAGTTTTGGTTCAAAAACGTCATTTCTGTTTGAATTGTCAGAAACCAACATCCCTCATACTACAAGAACTTTTGGCAACAACAACAAAAACCTCTTTTAGCACTAATACTGAAGAAAAAACATGTTGTATTAGAATAAATAAATATATAATTTGAAAGGTAATATAATAAACATCAAGAGTTCCTGTAGGTCTATTAAAAAAAAAGTTCATTCAGATTATTTTGTGGTTGCATCAATAGATTCTTAAAGCATTAAGTCTTGGGTAACAGTCATTCTTTAAAATTCATTCATAGACACATCAAATATAAAGCAAACTTTTTGGCATTAACATATTTTTATTGTGTTAATTACATTCTCTATGTTTTAAAATGCTTTCTGCCCTTCCACAGTGGTAACATCCAGGAGCTGAGAGAATAAAAATTAAGTACTAAATTCTCTTTTAGAATCAGCTTAATTTTCACTCACTTTCACAAAATCCCAGAGGCCAACTTAAGACTTTTCCACTAGGCTCAGAATGTAAGGCTAGTACCAATCTTAAGGAAAGGCCATTCTTTCTTATTCTCCACAGGAAAAAAAAAAGAGAGAGAGAGACTTTAAGCATGGCTGTTTAACCTGGTTTTAAACTCCCCTGAGATTATCCAGACTAAAGATTTTGAGTTTATATTTTTTACCAGGGAGACAAACAGCTAGTTGCCTACTGGAACCTAGAGTCACTCTTTTGATTGATAAAGAGTATTCTCTTTCTCTGTTTCCTCAGTTTCCTCCTTTTGAGTCAGATCATCTTACTTCCTGGTCCAACACCCTGAACTCAGAGAAAGCTAAAGTTTTTACCAAGTCTTAAGTGACCTACACGATTCTTCATGATCTAGTCTCCTAGCTTTGTCTTTCCTTCTATCGTACCAAAAACAGGGCCTCAGACAAGCATTTACAAGCAAGAAACTTATTATTTTGAAAGTGACTTTCAAGACGCAGAGAAAGGGAACAAGAGGAAGTAGAGTGAAGGAGAAAAGTATGTCCACAGATGTGTCATTGAGATGGTTATCTCTGGGCAACTCAATCCTGCCAGGTCCTTCTGAGGTCATGAGTATTTCGTGCCTATACATTGCTCAAAAGCAGACTGAGATGCAATACAATTTTAAAGAGTTTGAGTAAGCAGTGACTCATGATTAATCAGGAATCTCCAAACCAGAGTGGTTCAGAAGCTCCACCAAGGAAATGCAAGGGGGAGGCTTTTATGAGACAAACACGGAAGTAAACAAAGAAAATATTTGATTGGTTACAGTTATATTGTTGCCTATTTGATCTATCCCACTGGAAAGTCCCTAGTTATAAAATTATAAGGTCTGTCCGTGCTTCTGACCAGTTAAGCCTCAATTTTATTTTTCTTTCATGTAGACATTTACAAAACATGGCCCCAGTTAAATTTCACTTATGTTTGCAAATCAAGCAAGGTTAAGGTTATTTATGAGACCGAACTAGCTTTGTCTGCTCAGGAATTCTTCAGGCCCATTCTTCATTTCAGTTTAACAATACGATTGGGGAATTTTCATTCACCATCACTCATCTCCCATTGGTTATGGGCTTCTCCAGGGGATATTAACTTCGCACTTCCACGTTTACTTAGGAGCAAGCCCTGGCAGCCCTAGATATGCAGTGATACCTACTGGGCCCTACGTGCGGAGGTGAAGCAGTGATGGCCAGAGCAAAGGAGGGATAAAAGACAGAAAAGATGTTCCGTGGGCCCCTACTCATCCACATGCACACAATTCCTCTCTGAGTTCCCCTCTTACTATTCTCCGTCCTGTTGGCTGCTCCTTGAACGAATCAGGCACAACTTCTGCCTTGAGGTCTTTGCATCAGCTCTTCCTCCTGTGTGAAATGCTGTTCCCTGGCCGGGCGTGGTGGCTCGAGCCTGTAATCCCAGCACTTTGGGAGGCCGAGACGGGCGGATCACGAGGTCAGGAGATCGAGACCATCCTGGCTAACATGGTGAAACCCCGTCTCTACTAAAAAATACAAAAAACTAGCTGGGCGCGGTGGCGGGCGCCTGTAGTCCCAGCTACTCGGGAGGCTGAGGCAGGAGAATGGCGGGAACCCGGGAGGCGGAGCTTGCAGTGAGCTGAGATCCGGCCACTGCACTCCAGCCTGGGCGGCAGAGCGAGACTCCGTCTCAAAAAAA